>NW_024712070.1:0-15319 GCF_018991925.1 Homarus americanus | reverse complement strand
CATATAACACCATCCATCACCAGTACATATAACACTATACCATCATCACTACATATAACACCATACCATCATCACTACATATAACACCATCCATCATCACTACAAATAACACCATACCATCATCACTACATATATCACAATACCATCATCACTACATATAACACCATCCATCATCGCTACATATAACACCATACCATCAGCACTACATATAACACTATACCCTCATCACTACATATAACACAATACAATCATCACTACATGTAACATCATACCACCATCACTACTTATAACACCATACCATCATCACTACATATAACACCATACCATCATCACTACATATAACACCATCCATCATCACTACATGTAACACGATCCATCATCACTACATATAACACCATACCATCATCACTACATATAACACTATGCCATCATCACTACGCGTATGGCCTGATGCCATCGTCACTGCATGTGACATCATGCCACCATCTCTGCGCCCTTGACACCATACCACCATCGCTACATATAACCCATGCCATCGTCACTACATATAGCACCAGCCATCATCACTACATATAACACCATACCATCATCACACATATAACACTATGCCATCAATGCTACGCTAACACCGTCATCATCACTACATATAACACCATACCATCATCACTACATATAACGCCATGCCATCATCACTACATATAACACTATGCCATCATCGCACCACATATAACCGCAATACCATCATCACCATGTAACATCATGTAATATCACTACATATAACACCATACCATCACTTTATATAACACCATACCATCATCACTACATATAACACCATTCATCATCACTACATATAACACACTCCATCATCACTACATATAACACCATACCATCATCACTACATATAACACTATACCATCATCACTACATATAACATCATACCATCATCACTACATATAAAACAATACCATCATCACTACATATAATATCATACCACCATCACTACATATAACACCATATCATCATCACTACATATAACACCAAACCATCATCACTACATATAACACCATCCATCATCACTACATATAACACCATACTATCATCACTACATATAACACCATACCATCATCACTACATATAACACCATACCATCATCAGTACATATAACACTATGCCATCATCACTACATATAACACAATACCATCATCACTACATATAACATCATATAACCATCACTACATATAACACCATACCATCACTACATATAACACCATACCATCATCACTACATATAACACCATTCATCATCACTACATATAACACACTCCATCATCACTACATATAACACCATACCATCATCACTACATATAACACTATACCATTATCACTACATATAAAACAATACCATCATCACTACATATAACATCATACCACCATCACTACATATAACACCATATCATCATCACTAGATATAACACCATACCATCATCACTACATATAACACCATCCATCATCACTACATATAACACCATACTATCATCACTACATATAACACCATACCATCATCACTACATATAACACTATACCATCATCACTACATATATCACAATACCATCATCACTATATATAACACCATCCATCATCACTACATATAACACCATACCATCATCTCTACATAAAACACTATACCATCATCACTACATATAACACAATACCATCATCACTACATGTAACATCATCCCACGATCAATACTTATAACACCATACCATCATCACTACATATAACACCATACCATCATCACCACATATATCACAATACCATCATCACTACATATAACACCATCCAGTATCACTACATATAACACCATACCATCATCACTACATATAACACTACACCATCATCACTACATATAACACCATACCATCATCACGACATGTAACATCATACCACCATTACTACATATAACACCATCCATCATCACTACATATAACACCATACCATCATCACTACATATAACACTATACCATCATCACTATATATAACACCATTCATCATCACTACATATAACACCATACCATCATCACTACTTGTAACACCATCCATCATCACTACATATAACACCATCCATCATCACTACATATAACACCATACCATCATCACTACATATAACACCATCCATCATCACTACGCATAACATCATGCCATCATCACTACATATAACACTATACCATCATCGCACCACATAACACAATGCCATCATCGCACCGCCGCAACATGTACCACCATCACTTATAACACCATACCATCATCTACGCCCAACACCATACCATCATCACTACATATAACACCATACCATCATCACTACATATAACCCCATCCATCATCACTACATATAACACCATACCATCATCACTACATATAACACAATACCATCATCACTACATATATCACAATACCATCATCACTATATATAACACCCTCCATCATCAATACATATAACACCATACCATCATCTCTACATATAACACTATACCATCATCACTACATGTAACATCATACCACCATCACTACATATAACACCATCCATCATCACTACATATAACACCATACCATCATCATTACATATAACACTATACCATCATCAATACACATAACACAATACCATCATCACTATATATAACATCATACCACCATCACTACATATAACACTATACCATCATCACTACATATAACACCATCCATCATCACTACATATAACACCATCCATCATCACTACATATAACACCATACCATCATCACTACATATAACACAACCCATCGTCACTATATAGGCATCAGCCATCGTCATTGCATATAGCACCCAGCCATCATCACTGCATATGGCACAGCCCATCGTCACTGTAGGCATCAGCCATCATCACTACATATAACACAACCCTTCGTCACTACATAAACATCAACCATCATCACTACACTTAACACCAACCATCATCAGTACATATAACACAACCCATCGTCACTACATATAACACCATGCATCATCACTACATATAAAACCACCCATTATCACTACATATAACACTGCCCTTCGTCACTTACATAAATATCAACCATCATCACTACATATAACACCAACCATAATACCTACATATAAGACCACCCATCGTCACTACATATAACACAAACCCATCGTCACTACATATAACATCATACCCATCCCCCACTGCATATAACTTACCGTTCATCATCACTTTCCATATAACACCATGCCGTCATCGATTTACGTCTCACCGTCCATCGTCACTGCATATATCATCATACTATCGTCACTACATATAACGCCATACCATCATCACTACATATAACACAATGCCATCGTCACTACATATAACATCATACTTACCATCACTTTCGCGCGGCAAGCCCATCTTCACTACGCCTTCAACCCATCGTCACTACATAAACATCAACCATCATCACTACATATAACACCAACCATCATCACTACATTAAACACAACCCATCGTCACAACATAAACATCAACTATCATCACTACATATAACACCAACAATCCTCACTACATATAACACAACCCATCGTCACTACATAAACATCAACCATCATCACTACATGTAACACCATCCATCATCACTACATATAACACCAACCATCATCACTACATATAACACAACCCATTGTTACTACATAAACACCAACCATATCACTCCATATAACACAACCCATCGTCACTACATAAACGTCAACCATCATCACTACATATAACACCACCCATCATCATTACATATAACACAACCCATCGTCACTACATAAACATCAACCATCATCACTACATATAACAACACCCGTCATCACTACATATAACACAACCCATCATCACTACATATAACACAACCCAACGTACCTACATAAACATTAACCATCATCACTACATATAACACCACTCATCATCACTACATATAACACAACCCATCGTCATTACATAAACATCAACCATCATTACTACATATAAAACCGACCATCATCACTACATATAACACCACCCATCATCACCACATAAACATCAACCATAAACACTACATATCACAGTACCCATCATCACTACATATAACACCACCCATCATCACTACATATAACACAACCCATCGTCACTACATAAACATCAACAATCATCGCTACATATAACACCATCCATCATCACTACATATAACACCAACCATCATCACTACATATAACACAACCCATTGTCACTACATAAACAACCATCATCACTACATATAACACAACCCATCGTCACTACATAAACGTCAACCATCATCACTACATATAACACCACCCATCATCACTACATATAACGCAACCCATCATCACTACATAAACATCAACCATCATTACTACATATAACACCGACCATCATCACTACACATAACACCACCCATCATCACCACATAAACATCAACCATAAACACTACATATCACACTACCCATCATCACTACATATAACACCATACAATCATCACTACATATAACACTATACCATCATCACTACATATAACACCATTCATCATCACTACATATAACACCATACCATCATCACTACTTGTAACACCATCCATCATCACTACATATAACACCATCCATCATCACTACATATAACACCATACCATCGTCACTACATATAACACCATCCTTCATCACTACACATAACACAATACAATCATCACTATATATAACATCATACCACCATCACTACATATAACACCATACCATCATCACTACATATAACACCATACCATCATCACTACATATAACACCATACCATCATCACTACATATAACACCATACCATCATCACTACATATAACCCCATCCATCATCACTACATATAACACCATACCATCATCACTACATATAACACAATACCATCATCACTACATATATCACAATACCATCATCACTATATATAACACCCTCCATCATCAATACATATAACACCATACCATCATCTCTACATATAACACTATACCATCATCACTACATGTAACATCATACCACCATCACTACATATAACACCATCCATCATCACTACATATAACACCATACCATCATCATTACATATAACACTATACCATCATCAATACACATAACACAATACCATCATCACTATATATAACATCATACCACCATCACTACATATAACACTATACCATCATCACTACATATAACACCATCCATCATCACTACATATAACACCATCCATCATCACTACATATAACACCATACCATCATCACTACATATAACACAACCCATCGTCACTATATAAACATCAACCATCATCATTACATATAACACCAACCATCATCACTACATATAACACAACCCATCGTCACTACTTAAACATCAACCATCATCACTACATATTACACCACCCATCGTCACTACATAAACATCAACCATCATCACTACATATAACACCACCCATCATCACCACATAAACACCATCCATCATCACTACATATAACACCATACCTTCATCACTACATATAACACCATACCATCATCACTACATATAACACCATCCATCATCACTACATATAACACCATCCATCATCACTACATATAACACCATACCATCATCACTACATATAACACTATACCATCATCACTACATATAACACAATACCATCATAACTACATATAACATCATACCACCATCACTACATATAACTCCATACCATCATCACTACATATAACACCATACCATCATCAGTACATATAACACCATCCATCATCACTACATATAACACCATACCATCATCACTACATATAACACCATCCATCATCACTACATATAACACCATACCATCATCACTACATATAACACTATACCATCATCACTACATATAACACAATACCATCATAACTACATATAACATCATACCACCATCACTACATATAACTCCATACCATCATCACTACATATAACACCATACCATCATCAGTACATATAACACCATCCATCATCACTACATATAACACCATACCATCATCACTACATATAACACCATCCATCATCACTACATATAACACCATACCATCATCACTACATATAACACTATACCATCATCACTACATATAACACAATACCATCATAACTACATATAACATCATACCACCATCACTACATATAACTCCATACCATCATCACTAAATATAACACCATACCATCATCAGTACATATAACACCATCCATCATCACTACATATAACACCATACCATCATCACTACATATAACATCATACCACCATCATTACATATAACACCATACCATCATCACTACATATAACACCATACCATCATCAATACATATAACACCATCCATCATCACTACATGTAACACGATTCATCATCACTATATGCCATCATCACTACATATAACACCATACCACCATCACTACATATAACACCATACCATCATCACTACATATAACACCAACCATCATCACTACATATAACACCATACCACATCATCACTACATATAACACCATATCCATCATCACACATATACCATCCACCATCACTACATGTAACACGATCCATCATCACTACATATAACACCATACTATCATCACTACATAAACACTATACAATCATCACTACATATACCACAATACCATCATCACTACATATAACATCATACCTACCATCACTACATATAAATCACTACATACCATCATCACTACATATAACACCATCCATCATCACTACATATAACACATATATCACTACATATAACACATACCATCATCACTACATATAACACCATCCATCATCACTACATATAACACTATACCATCATCACTACATATAACACCATCCATCACACACCATACCATCATCACACATATAACACTATCCATCATCACTACTTATAAAATACCATCATCACTACATATAACATCATACCACCATCACTACATATAACACCATCCATCACAATACATATAACACACTATACCATCATCACTACATATAACACCATACCATCATCACTACACATATACCACCATCCATCATCACTACATATAACACTATGCCATCATCACTACATATTACACAATACCATCATCACTACATATAACATCATACCACCATCACTACATATAACACCATACCATCATCACTAAATATAACACTATACCCTCATCACTACATATAACAAAATACCATCATCACTACATGTAACATCATACCAACATCACTACTTATAAAACCATACCATCATCACTACATATAACACCATACCAACATCACTACGTATAACACCATCCATCATCACTACATGTAACACGATCCATCATCACTACATATAACACCATACCATCATCACTACATATAACACTATACCATCATCACTACATATAACACAATACCATCATCACTACATGTAACATCATACCACCATCTCTACTTATAACACCATACCACCATCACTACATATAACACCATACCATCATCACTACATATAACACCAACCATCATCACTACATATAACACCATACCATCATCACTACATATAACACTATACCATCAATACTACATATAACACATCCATCATCACTACATATAACATCATACCACCATCACTACATATAACACCATACATATCATCATCACTACATATAACACCATCCATCATCACTACATATAACACCATACCCATCACTACATATAACACCATACCATCATCACTACATATAACACATACCACACTACATATAACAAAAACCATCATCACAACATATAACACCATTCATCATCACTACATATAACACACTCCATCATCACTACATATAACACCATACCATCATCACTACATATAACACTATACCATCATCACTACATATAACATCATACCATCATCACTACATATAAAACAATACCATCATCACTACATATAATATCATACCACCATCACTACATATAACACCATATCATCATCACTACATATAACACCAAACCATCATCACTACATATAACACCATCCATCATCACTACATATAACACCATACTATCATCACTACATATAACACCATACCATCATCACTACATATAACACCATACCATCATCAGTACATATAACACTATGCCATCATCACTACATATAACACAATACCATCATCACTACATATAACATCATATAACCATCACTACATATAACACCATACCATCACTACATATAACACCATACCATCATCACTACATATAACACCATTCATCATCACTACATATAACACACTCCATCATCACTACATATAACACCATACCATCATCACTACATATAACACTATACCATTATCACTACATATAAAACAATACCATCATCACTACATATAACATCATACCACCATCACTACATATAACACCATATCATCATCACTAGATATAACACCATACCATCATCACTACATATAACACCATCCATCATCACTACATATAACACCATACTATCATCACTACATATAACACCATACCATCATCACTACATATAACACTATACCATCATCACTACATATATCACAATACCATCATCACTATATATAACACCATCCATCATCACTACATATAACACCATACCATCATCTCTACATAAAACACTATACCATCATCACTACATATAACACAATACCATCATCACTACATGTAACATCATCCCACGATCAATACTTATAACACCATACCATCATCACTACATATAACACCATACCATCATCACCACATATATCACAATACCATCATCACTACATATAACACCATCCAGTATCACTACATATAACACCATACCATCATCACTACATATAACACTACACCATCATCACTACATATAACACCATACCATCATCACGACATGTAACATCATACCACCATTACTACATATAACACCATCCATCATCACTACATATAACACCATACCATCATCACTACATATAACACTATACCATCATCACTATATATAACACCATTCATCATCACTACATATAACACCATACCATCATCACTACTTGTAACACCATCCATCATCACTACATATAACACCATCCATCATCACTACATATAACACCATACCATCATCACTACATATAACACCATCCATCATCACTACATATAACATCATACCATCATCACTACATATAACACTATACCATCATCACTACATATAACATCATACCACCATCACTACATATAACACCATACCATCATCAATACATATAACACCATACCATAATCACTACATATAACACCATCCATCATCACTTCATATAACACCATCCATCATCACTACATATAACACCATTCATTATCACTACATATAACACCATACCATCATCACTACATATAACACCATCCATAATCACTACATGTAACCCCATCCATCATCATTACATATAACACCATACCATCAGCACTACATATAACACTATACCATCATCACTACATATAACACAATACTATCATCACTACATGTAACATCATACCCCCATCACTACATATGACACTATACCATCATCACTACATGTAACCCCATCCATCATCACTACATATAACACCGTACCATCATCACTACATATAACACTATACCATCATCACTACATATAACACAATACCATCATCACGATATATAACATCATACCACCATCACTACATATAACACCATACCATCATCACTAAGGATATAACAATCATCCATCATCACTACATAACACATCCATCATCACTACATATAACACCATACCACTCACTACATATAACACAAACCCATCACTATATAAACATCAACCATCATCATTACATATAACACTAACCATCATCACTACATATTACACCACCCATCGTCACTACATAAACATCAACCATCATCACTACATATAACACCACCCATCATCACCACATAAACACCATCCATCATCACTACATATAACACCATACCTTCATCACTACATGTAACACCATACCATCATCACTACATATAACACCATCCATCATCACTACATATAACACCATCCATCATCACTACATATAACACCATACCATCATCACTACATATAACACTATACCATCATCACTACATTTAACAAAATACCATCATCAATACATATAACATCATACCACCATCACTACATATAACACCATACCATCATCACTACATATAACACCATACCATCATCATTACATCTCACACCATCCATCATCACTACATATAACATCATACTATCATCACTACATATAACACCATACCATCATCACTACATATAACACAATACCATCATCACTACATATAACATCATACCACCATCACTACATATAACAACCCATCTTCACTACATATAACACAACCCATCGTCACTATATAAACATCAACCATCATCACTACATATAACACCAACCATCATCACTACATATAACACAACCCATCGTCACTACTTAAACATCAACCATCATCACTACATATTACACCACCCATCATCATTACATATAACACAACCCATCGTCACTACATAAACATCAACCATCATCACTACATAAAACGCCAACCATCATCACTACATTTAACACAACCCATCGTCACTACATAAACATCAACCATCATCACTACATGTAACACCATCCATCATCACTACATATAACACCAACCATCATCACTACATATAACACAACCCATTGTTACTACATAAACACCAACCATATCACTCCATATAACACAACCCATCGTCACTACATAAACGTCAACCATCATCACCATATAACACCACCCATCACATTACATATATAACAACACCCGTCATCACTACATATAACACAACCCATCATCACTACATATAACACAACCCAACGTACCTACATAAACATTAACCATCATCACTACATATAACACCACTCATCATCACTACATATAACACAACCCATCGTCATTACATAAACATCAACCATCATTACTACATATAAAACCGACCATCATCACTACATATAACACCACCCATCATCACCACATAAACATCAACCATAAACACTACATATCACAGTACCCATCATCACTACATATAACACCACCCATCATCACTACATATAACACAACCCATCGTCACTACATAAACATCAACAATCATTGCTACATATAACACCATCCATCATCACTACATATAACACCAACCATCATCACTACATATAACACAACCCATTGTCACTACATAAACAACCATCATCACTACATATAACACAACCCATCGTCACTACATAAACGTCAACCATCATCACTACATATAACACCACCCATCATCACTACATATAACGCAACCCATCATCACTACATAAACATCAACCATCATTACTACATATAACACCGACCATCATCACTACACATAACACCACCCATCATCACCACATAAACATCAACCATAAACACTACATATCACACTACCCATCATCACTACATATAACACCATACAATCATCACTACATATAACACTATACCATCATCACTACATATAACACCATTCATCATCACTACATATAACACCATACCATCATCACTACTTGTAACACCATCCATCATCACTACATATAACACCATCCATCATCACTACATATAACACCATACCATCGTCACTACATATAACACCATCCTTCATCACTACACATAACACAATACAATCATCACTATATATAACATCATACCACCATCACTACATATAACACCATACCATCATCACTACATATAACACCATACCATCATCACTACATATAACACCATACCATCATCACTACATATAACACCATACCATCATCACTACATATAACCCCATCCATCATCACTACATATAACACCATACCATCATCACTACATATAACACAATACCATCATCACTACATATATCACAATACCATCATCACTATATATAACACCCTCCATCATCAATACATATAACACCATACCATCATCTCTACATATAACACTATACCATCATCACTACATGTAACATCATACCACCATCACTACATATAACACCATCCATCATCACTACATATAACACCATACCATCATCATTACATATAACACTATACCATCATCAATACACATAACACAATACCATCATCACTATATATAACATCATACCACCATCACTACATATAACACTATACCATCATCACTACATATAACACCATCCATCATCACTACATATAACACCATCCATCATCACTACATATAACACCATACCATCATCACTACATATAACACAACCCATCGTCACTATATAAACATCAACCATCATCATTACAAATAACACCAACCATCATCACTACATATAACACAACCCATCGTCACTACTTAAACATCAACCATCATCACTACATATTACACCACCCATCGTCACTACATAAACATCAACCATCATCACTACATATAACACCACCCATCATCACCACATAAACACCATCCATCATCACTACATATAACACCATACCTTCATCACTACATGTAACACCATACCATCATCACTACATATAACACCATCCATCATCACTACATATAACACCATCCATCATCACTACATATAACACCATACCATCATCACTACATATAACACTATACCATCATCACTACATTTAACAAAATACCATCATCAATACATATAACATCATACCACCATCACTACATATAACACCATACCATCATCACTACATATAACACCATACCATCATCATTACATCTCACACCATCCATCATCACTACATATAACATCATACTATCATCACTACATATAACACCATACCATCATCACTACATATAACACAATACCATCATCACTACATATAACATCATACCACCATCACTACATATAACAACCCATCTTCACTACATATAACACAACCCATCGTCACTATATAAACATCAACCATCATCACTACATATAACACCAACCATCATCACTACATATAACACAACCCATCGTCACTACTTAAACATCAACCATCATCACTACATATTACACCACCCATCATCATTACATATAACACAACCCATCGTCACTACATAAACATCAACCATCATCACTACATAAAACGCCAACCATCATCACTACATTTAACACAACCCATCGTCACTACATAAACATCAACCATCATCACTACATGTAACACCATCCATCATCACTACATATAACACCAACCATCATCACTACATATAACACAACCCATTGTTACTACATAAACACCAACCATATCACTCCATATAACACAACCCATCGTCACTACATAATTGTCAACCATCATCACTACATATAACACCACCCATCATCATTACATATAACACAACCCATCGTCACTACATAAACATCAACCATCATCACTACATATAACAACACCCGTCATCACTACATATAACACAACACCATCATCACTACATATAACACAACCCAACGTACCTACATAAACATTAACCATCATCACTACATATAACACCACTCATCATCACTACATATAACACAACCCATCGTCATTACATAAACATCAACATCATTACTACATATAAAACCGACCATCATCACTACATATAACACCACCCATCATCACCACATAAACATCAACCATAAACACTACATATCACAGTACCCATCATCACTACATATAACACCACCCATCATCACTACATATAACACAACCCATCGTCACTACATAAACATCAACAATCATCGCTACATATAACACCATCCATCATCACTACATATAACACCAACCATCATCACTACATATAACACAACCCATTGTCACTACATAAACAACCATCATCACTACATATAACACAACCCATCGTCACTACATAAACGTCAACCATCATCACTACATATAACACCACCCATCATCACTACATATAACGCAACCCATCACATAAATATTTCAAATTAATAACAACGGACCATCATCACTACACATACCACCACCCATCATCACCATGCATAAAACATCAAATCTATAAACACTACCACCATCATCACTAAGTATAACACCATCCATCATCACTAATTCACCCATCATCATGATATAACACCAATCTATCATCACAGGACAACCCATCATCACTACATATAACACGACCCGTCATCACTACATATAACACAACCCATCATCACTACATATAACAACCCAACGTAACTACATAAACATTAACCATCATCACTACATATAACACCACCCATCATCACTACATATAACACAACCCATCGTCACTACATAAACATCAACCATCATTACTACATATAACACTGACCATCATCACTACATATAACACCACCCATCATCACCACATAAACATCAACCATAAACACTACATATCACAGTACCCATCATCACTACATATAACACCACCCATCATCACTACATATAACACAACCCATCGTCACTACATAAACATCAACAATCATCGCTACATATAACACCACCCATCATCACTACATATAACGCAACCCATCGTCACTACATAAACATCAACCATCATTACTACATATAACACCGACCATCATCACTACACATAACACCACCCATCATCACCACATAAACATCAACCATAAACACTACATATCACAGTACCCATCATCACTACATATAACACCATCCATCATCACTACATATAGCACCACCCATCATCACTACATATAACACAACCCATTGTCACTACATAAATATCAACCATCATCACTACATATAACACCAACCATCATCACTACATATTACACAACCCATCATCACTACATAAACATCAGCCATCATCACTACATATAACACCAACCATCATCACTACATATAACACAACTCATCGTCACTACATAAACCTCAACCATCATCACTACATATAACACCACCCATCATCACTACATATTACACAACCCATCGTCACTACATAAACATCAACCATCATCACTACATATACCACCACCCATCATCACTACATATAACACCATCCATCATCACTATATATAACACCAACCATCATCACTACATATAACACAACCCATCGTCACTACATAAACGTCAAACAAAACCACTACATATATAACAACCCATCGTCACTACATAAACATCAAACATCATCACTACATATAACACCACCCGTCATCACTACATATAACACAACCCATCATCACTACATATAACACAATCCAACGTAACTACATAAACATCAACCATCATCACTACATATAATACCAACCATCACCACTACATATAACACAACCCATCGTCACTACATA
>NW_024712069.1:87500-115261 GCF_018991925.1 Homarus americanus | reverse complement strand
CAGGCCCTTATAGTGGGCCGGGGGCGGTGTTTGAGAACGAGACGGGTGTGCTGGGGTCGGAAGAGGCGGCTGTCTGCTTAGAGTAGCAGAGAGCTGCTCTAGAATTAATCTAACCTGCGGTGTAGAGAGACAGTAGCTGTAGAGCCGATGAGAGCTGCTTCTGGGTGGATAAGCCAGTCTTCCATGTTGCTTGACGATTGAGAGCGTGATCTGTTTCTCCTCCATCCTGTGTGGTGCAGATCTCGGTCACCATTTGTAGGGTATGAGATATTTGGTGTTCCTCCAGGATGGAATGGAGAAAGAAACTCACAATGTGCTCTGTACAGGTTGTATTGGGTGTACAATGCGGCTTGGTGCTGGGAAGGCAACATGGTTACAAGCGTGATGTAGAGAGCTGGTTGGTGAGGGAGTGCTCAGAGGAGGACAGCTTGTGGGTCGCCATGCTCGCTGGCGGTAGCGAATGCCGCAGGCAGCGGCGGAGGAAGGTGGTGTAGCTTGCTGCTGCCGCCTTCAGCTAGAAGAAGAGTTGGTTGGTGAGAGTGCTCAGAGGAGGACCAGCTTGTGGGTCGCCATGCTCGCCAGCAGCGGAGCGAGACCGCCAGGCAGGCGGAGGAGGTGTTGCTGGCTGGTTGGTGTGGGTAGAAAGAGGCGGGTCACCACGAGGTCAGGTCTTAAATAGCGGGGTTGGCGTGGCTTAGTGGTTGACCCCGCTCCGTAGGCGGCGCTGGTTGACCCTAGACCACGAGGCTTTGCTGAAATTCGTGGGGTCGGCTGCTCGGCGACAAACAGCGTTTGTAGGGGAGGAAATCCCGCTACAAGGTGTCAATATCATTCTACCACAGTATTTACCTTTTGTTCTTGAGATACAAATAGGAATCATCATTACTGAACCTATCAAGCTACCACCTGTGTAAGAGGATGACGATTAATTATCTGTGCAAGTAAATAACTAAGAAACAGATAACAGAGGAATTAAATAAATAAAGAAATATATACTTAAGAGAAGATGAAGTAGAAAGTAAAACAAACCAGTAGAAAAAAACACAAATACGTATAAAGAAAGAATAATAAATAAATAAAAATAAAAATAAGAGAAGCAATTTGCTCCCATACAAATGGTGACAGTGGTGTAGATATTAACTCCCCCCCCCATAACTTACAACTGATCATTAACAGCAATTCACCTCTCTAACATTAACCTAACAAGAATAACTAACTCACAAATGCATGAGGTTTAATTATCCATTAACACCAATAATTACCTTTTCATTCCTTACTGCCATTGGTCACCAGGATACAAGATTATAAGGGTGACAGGACCGGGAGGAAGGACTGGGGAAGACCCACTTATAGGATTCATAGATGGCGCTGACCTCTCTCTCTCTCTCTCTCTCTCTCTCTCTCTCTCTCTCTGTACCTTTTTTTATCATTATATTGATTACATTAGGAACAAACAAACGCCTTAATAATCACATTCTATTCAAAATCCTAATAACTATAAATATAAAATAACTGACAAAACATATCAAAATATTTACACTAAAACTCCGTAAAGAAATATTATGTTTGAAAGTATAGACTAAACCAGTACTATATAAGTGAAGGTAGACGGGGCACTTCAGATTAAACTAATAGACATTGGCTGGTGGGAAAACGTCGAGAGAGTCAACCATGCGTGTGTGTGTAGTGGTGAAAGTCTTGGAGGAGTGACTGTCTCAGGGTAGCTCAGCAGTCCAGCAACAGTCCTGCCGTCGGTGTGTAGTGCGTCAGGTGTGTGTCTGTGGTGAAGCGAGTGGTGTTATCTCGTGCGCTACCCACCCACCTATACCACGCCTCTGATACTGTACCCGGGTTTAATACAACATTGTTATTGGTAGATTACTGTGTATTTGTGGCATTGTAGATTAATGTGTGTTTGTGTCATTGTAGATTAATGTGTATGTGCGTGTAATTGTGGATTAATGTGTCAGTCATTGTAGATTAGTGTGAATCATAACTCAATAAAATTCAATAAGTTGTTTTCTGAGAGATTAGAAGATTAGAAACGACGATCATTCATCAACCAATCCAACAGGACAGTCGTACGATAACCGACCCAGTACGATACAACGCGACTTTGGATCGATAAGATGACAATACTGTTTTTAATTCACGAGCGCATCCCTCAAACTACGTCCCGGGTTCGTTCTCCAGCCTGGGACAGACGGAGAGGGTTTGTTATCCAGTGTGACCCAAACATATATGGCAGGTCTTTTCTACAGGTACTATAGTTTCCTGTAAAATATAGATAATATAGAACTTAAGAGACCAACAAACAACAAAGTGAATGGTTATTAAACTGATGAGTTGTGGAATAATAAAAGAAACATATAATTATTTACGTCAATAATTCATAAATGCTTCAAAAGTGTAATTACTATTTTTATCTTTACATTTATTAGAAAAAATATAAAATAAACTTATGAAATATATTAAAAAACGAAACAAAGAGGAAAAATATATTCCTTATCGATAAATGATCCAAGATTGACTTTGAAAATTTAACCAGTGAAGTAATGACACTCAAAGCATATTTATAGATACAATAACGGACAAAAATCAAGAAACATATGACTATCAAGTGAAGAGTTGAAGAGCCTGTGTTAAGCTTGTGAATCTATACGGCGTGGCTGTTCCTGTGTTACCTCCCATGTGGTGATCCTCCTGAGGTAAGTGTGTGTGTTAGAGAGAGACCCTAGTATTTACAATTTCTCCCCAGCTGCTCTCTCTCTCTCTCTACTGTCTTTCGCTCTAATCGCTTTATTTATCTTTCTTCTATCTTTTTCTTCTTTCTTCACACACACTTTCTTTCTCTCCTTTCCTCACACACTCATTTCCTCTCTCTCTCTGCCAGTCTGTCTGTCTCTACCTACCTACCAATGATATCTCTCACACTAAGGCAAAACCCGTCACACACACACACACACACACACACACACACACACACACACACACACACGTCTACTTTTTACAGTAATAAGTATTGATGAAATTCCAGTTCATATACTTTATGTAGGTCAAGGGTGTGTAGGCTTAATATGTAAGTGTATGTATGTATGTATGTGTGTCATGTACGTGTGTATAATATGTAAGAGTATATATATGCTAATGTGTTTGTAAAAGTGTGTGTGTGTGTGCGAAATTATAAACTTAAAAGGCAATTGCAACACGAAATACACACACACAGACGTACATACACATAAAAAACGTACATTCACAAAGGAAGAGAGGCATAGACAAACAAACGTACATGTACACACACACACACACACACACACACACACACGGCCGTGAAAGCAACACTGACCTACAATATAACTATCATTAAACGGATTTTCACAAGATACCTCTGTATGGTGGGATACTGACAGCTAAACAACCTGAAAAACAACCACGCTCATAACTTCACAACCACACAACCTGAAAACCAACCACACTCATAACTTCACAACCACATAACCTGAAAACCAACCACGCTCATAACTTCACAACCACACAACCTGAAAAACAACCACACTCATAACTTCACAACCACACAACCTGAAAACCAACCACGCTCATAACTTCACAACCACACAACCTGAAAACCAACCACGCTCATAACTTCGCAACCACACAACCCGAAAACAACCACACCCATAACTTCACAACCACACAACCTGAAAACCAACCACACTCATAACTTCACAACCTCATAACCTGAAAAACAACCACACTCATAACTTCACAACCACACAACCTGAAAACCAACCACACTCATAACTTCACAACCACACAACCTGAAAACCAACCACACTCATAACTTCACAACCACACAACCTGAAAACCAACCACACTCATAACTTCACAACCACATAACCTGAAAACCAACCACGCTCATAAGTTCACAACCACACAACCTGAAAACCAACCACACTCATAACTTCACAACCTCATAACCTGAAAAACAACCACACTCATAACTTCACAACCATACAACCTGAAAAACAACCACACTCATAACTTCAAACCACACCACCTGAAAAACAAATCCACTTGCTAACTTCACAACCTCACAACCTGAAACCAACCACTCACAACTTCACAACCACACACCTGAAAAAACAACCACACTCATAACTTCACAACCTCACAACCTGACAAACAACCACACTCATAACTTCACAACCACACAACCCTGAAAACAAACCACACACTCACAACCTGGAAAACAAATCACACACTCACAACCTCAAAACTCAAAAACAACCACACTCACAACCTGACAATTTGCATAACCCCACAGCCACCAACTTACAACAAACGTCCTCACAATCCCATAGCAAATAAACCACAATTACAACTTTATAACTGAATCACACACACACACACACACACACACACACACACACACACACTGGGAGCGCTGATCGTCCTACATACAACGCATACCTACTTCTCTCTCCCTCCTACCCTCCCCCTTTTCTCTCCCCCCTCCCCTCTATCATTCATCCTCCCCCTTCTCCCTCCACTTTCTCACACACCCTCCCTCCTCCTCCTCCTCCGCTCACCTCCCTTCTCCCCTCCCTCCCTCTGTCCTTCCATTCATCCTCCACCCCCTATCCACCCACATTCCCTCCCTCCCTCCCTCTTGCCAATCCTCCGTCTAGGAATGCATAGATTCTCACGTTGTTATGGACATAGGATTCTAACGTCACAATGAACTACTCTTTCTCTCTCTCTCTTTCTCTCTCTCTCATCGACTCTTTTTGTTACCTATAAAATACTTGTATAAGAATCAATTTGGTTATGATTCTCAAAGGTTCCTAAGTTCAATTTTCCTCCTAACTGGTGATGTGAGAACGTATCTAACTCACTCACTTAAGATACCACACAAAGATGGATTCTCAAAGGTTCCTAAGTTCAATTTTCCTCCTAACTGGTGATGTGAGAACGTATCTAACTGACTCACTTAAGCTACCACACAAAGATGGATTCTCAAAGGTTCCTAAGTTCAATTTTCCCCCTAACTGGTGATGTGAGAACGTATCTAACTGACTCACTTAAGGTACCACACAAAGATGGATTCGCAAAGGTTCCTAAGTTCAATTTTCCTCCTAACTGGTGATGTGAGAACGTATCTAACTGACTCACTTAAGCTACCAAACAAAGATGGATTCTCAAAGGTTCCTAAGTTCAATTTTCCCCCTAACTGGTGATGTGAGAACGTATCTAACTGACTCACTTAAGCTACCAAACAAAGATGGATTCTCAAAGGTTCTTAAGTTCAATTTTCCTCCTAACTGGTGATGTGAGAACGTATCTAACTGACTCACTTAAGCTACCACACAAAGATGGATTCTCTCAATGCAGAAACAGGTATAGTAACGTAATAATACAGGTGTAAACAGGTGTATAAAAGAGCACACCTGTCTCCTCCAGTACCAACACACCTGTCTACCCCAGTACCAACACACCTGTCTACCCCAGTACAAACACACCTGTCTACCCCAGTACCAACACACCTGTCTACCCCAGTACCAACACACCTGTCTACCCCAGTACCAGCACATCTGTCTACCCCAGTACCAGCACACCTGTCTACCCCAGTACCAGTTCACCTGTCTACCCCAGTACCAACACACCTGTCTACCCCAGTACCAGCACATCTGTCTACCCCAGTACCAGCACACCTGTCTACCCCAGTACCAGTTCACCTGTCTACCCCAGTACCAACACACCTGGTGGCCGTCACTCATGCTCCCTCAGATCAGCTTCAGTACACAGATCTCCCAGACTTTTTACACACTGAGCCCACTGTCCTGATGGGTGACCTGAATACTAGACACAAGAAATTAGGTGACTCCACCACTAACACCAATGGTAGGAGACTTATCTCACTTCTCAGCGCATATGAAGATGTTCAAATTATAGGTAATAATGAACCAACACACATCTATGGCGGGGGTCTAGACAAATGTATTGGCTTTAATCTATCATACACAACTCATAGCTCTGATGTTGTCAATGATCTTATGTCTGACCACAGCCCAATCCAAGCTAGTATACATGTAGCCAATGACACCCCCACTGGTGGTAAACTCAACAGACGTAGAATCATAGTCAAGCAAGAACATGAAAGCCAGTTCATAGACTTCATCCATGACTGGTACAAGGACTACAAGCCTGACAACTACCAAAGTTTCCATGACGATCTGGTAGATAGGACTTATGCATACTTCACCAACAATGCCTCCACCAAAAAAAGGAGAAAACGTGGTCAGCATAATGGGAACAGGCAACAGCAGTGCTATAATGACCCTGAGCTGAAAAAACTCAGGGCTAGGGTCAGGAGGGTGGGTAAGGGTTATAGACAAATTAGAACACCTCAAATGTTACAATTGTATCAAGCTTCCCTTGCTGCTGTCAGGGAACGTGTAAACGAACTCAGACAAAATGCATGGGAGACATATGTCAACAGCCTGAACCAACACACATCCCTCAGCAAAGCCTGGAAAGACATAAACATAATCAGAGGTAAAAACAGTAGACACGTCTCCCATCCAAACCCTCTGCAAAAGTCGAATGAGCTAATAACATAGTGGGCTCATGTGTCTAGCTATGACATGTTACCAGCTGGGACTCGGGGACTCCTTGATGCGAAGTCTGTAGAGAGAAGTAATCTTATTAGCTTTATGCTGGGCAAACAGCACGATGAGTGTGATGTTCCATATACTGAGTGGGAACTTCACGCCGCCCTCGCCAGGGATAGGTCTACTTCCCCTGGAGAGGACGGAGTCACCTACAACATCGTTATACTACTAAGGCGCGTGCCAGGTAATCCATTGTTGGTATTGTACAATACGAGTCATGCCGAGGACCAACTACCCACATCATGGACCAGCAGTATTGTTGTACCAATACCGAAACCAGGACAGCCTGATGCTTTTCGTCCCATATCACTAACCAGCTGCCTGTGTAAAACCTTTGAGAGGATGGTTCTTGGCAGACTCTTATATAGAATCAGAGAACACGTGTCTCCTAACATAAATGCTTCACCCATGGTAAAGGTGTACATAATTGCATCACCACATTCCTAACTGTGCATGGTGATGAAAGGCACAGATACACCACATTTCTTGACCTAAAAGCTGCATTTGATATTGCCAATAGTCAACTGATATTGTACGAACTAGCCAAAATGGATATAGGAGGTAGGCTGTTACACTGGATAAGTGGTTACCCTAACCAATAGAAGAGACTTTTTCTGCACTGTTTCAGGAACTTACAAAAGTGAAGTTAAGATATGAAACTTAGGTACCCTCAAGGTGCGATCACTTAGCGCCACTTTGTTCAATGTTCTTATAGATGCATTATTAAATTTAATACCAGACAACCCCAGCAATATCTCAATCAGCCTACTGATGATATTCTTATACATACTAAAATTCATCGTATTTTAAAAACCACCCTGAACCATGTATACGCAGCCTGCAAGAACACCTCTCGGTCTTATTACCTCCAATGCCAGAAAACTAAGGTGTTCAACAAACAAGTGGTAACACAAACCTGGCCCCGCCAAGTTCAAGATGAGTAACAACACTATTGACTATGTTTCTTCTTTTAAATATCTTGGTGTTTCCCGTCCCTTGTACCCTACCTGCCAAACAACAGCCTAACGCCAATGTACTGACAGACTGAGACCCTCTTAGAAGTGTGGCAGGGGTGCAGCCCTCACTATGGTGCTAATATTAGGGTGTTAAAACAATGTACCTAGGCTATATAAGATCTCTGATAGATTACCACGCACCAACCCTGGTCATTCGTGACAGGAAAAGGCGTTGACAGAAAGCAAGAAAATGCAAACCATGCCTCAGGGGTTTATCCTAGGATGTCCACGCCAGGCACTAAAATTGCCTAGCCATGAGGAAAAGAACTAACGGTGTTGAAGATAGAAGATAATTGAAGTCAACCTCATGATAGCCCTGAGGCTTCTGCGTGGTGATCCTGATAACATTGACATAAAATTGCTAGAATGTATGAACCATGGGACTACTGAGTCTAAATAGATCCAGCTACACATATGAAGATGTTTGAGACTCAAACCCACCTGTACAAAGTTGGGCACTGTGGCTGCCACCACTGGCGGACAGTTCCTTCGATATACTGATACCGACGTATCCACCTAAAAATTAATTATACAAAGCATTTATCTCAACACCTTTAAATTGAGGAAGCTCTTGAACACCTTTTTACTCTACAATTTTGATGATAATATACACAGACCATCTGCACTGATGGATCTCTGCACACCACTCTCATGTGGAGGGTGCTATTTGGTGCTGACTCACACTGACAGTAATGTAATTGAAAGGGTTGAATTGAACAATGAATCACTCTATAAATTGAATTAGTTGCCATACTCACAGCTATTCTAGTTATGAACACTGTGCAGTCTGTCATGCTGACTCTCTGTCCTCACTACTTGCCCTTAACACCCATAAACAGGTTATTACTCATCTATGAGCTTCAAGACTTTACCAAATGTGCTGTGTTGTCCAGGGTGTCAGGAATTCAAGCTTCATTGTGGATCCTCTCCTGGGCCTCATAAAACATGAGCATTCAGTGGTGCCATAACCAACTCGCATCTAAACAGACACTACAGTTGAATCTGATTTGGATTAAGTCAAAAGAACCCTTAAAACTGGCAGTGAGAAAAGAACTTATTGATGGGTTTGACATAGTGAATAAAATTTCAAACAGGCACTAGTCAGTCACTAAAATTACCATGATGGGGATACTCAGAAGTGAAACATGTATATGGAACAGAAGTAACAAAGATCACTAGATTACAAGATGTTGTAACACTAGATTAAGGTTAGGATATAAGTACCTTTGACAGTATGTTCCTCAAGCAGATGTTCATGAAACAAAACTAAATGTAAGTGGTATTATACATATATTTTATGAACAAATCACTAAACTGTGAGAATGAGGGCTTTTTGGGACAGGTCCAGCCTGTGTGAAATGACTTCTAACCTTCTCTCTACTGTAATATAAGATAATGAAACATATTAAGATTGTATCCACTTTTTTTTTTATGGCTAACTATAATAAATTTAATAGTATACCAGAACCAAATACAAAGTGACAACTGAATACATAATAAATGTGAGATAACAAGTGTGAGGCCAGACATACCTCCATATACTCACGCATTTGTGAATAGTTACCCTTATGTATAGAACTAAACAAATAATGTAAATGAAATGCTGTAACATTCAGTGTAGCATGACAATCTGACAACGGGGTTATTGTTATGACCCGTTATCAACTCCCTCATAATCCTTTTTGCCTTCACCACTCACAGGGATGAGTGTTGGAATTTTTGTCATGTACTATGGCAGCAAAAATCAAGCTCCACCACTCACTGAGTAACGGGCCAAGACGTCTATTTGAGGTGAGAGAGTGACACCATGGAGGTCTGTAGTCACTCATGGGGAAAATCATGCGCTATAGGGAGAGGGAGGAGGAGGGCGCTATAGGGAGGAGGCACTATGAAGTGGGAGGTGAATGCTATAGGGATGGGAGGTGGGCATAGGTGGGTGGAGGTGCTATAGGTAGGTGGAGGTGCTATGGGTAGGTGGAGGTGCTATAGGTGGTGAGAGGTGCTATGGGTAGGTGGAGGTGCTATAGGAAGGTGAAGGTGCTATGGGTAGGTGGAGGTGGTGGGAGTGGGTGGGTGGTGGGGGGTGGTAGAGGTGGGTGGGTGGTGGTGGGTGGGGTGGGTGGTGGGGTGGGTGGTGGGGTGGGTGGAGTTGCTGTACGTGGGTGGAGTGCTATAGGTGGGTGGAGTGTGCTATAGGTGGGTGGAGGTGCTATGGGTGGGTGGAGGTGCTATGGGAAGGTGGAGGTGCTATGGGTAGGTGGAGGTGGTGTTGGGGTGGGTGGAGGTGGTGAGTGGAGGTGGTGGGGTGGGTGGAGGTGGTGGGTGGAGGTGGTGGGGTGGGTGGTGGGGTGGGTGGTGGGGGTGGGTGGAGGTGCTATGCGTGGGTGGGTGCTATGGGTGGGTGGAGGTGCTATGGGTGGGTGGGGTGCTATGGGTGGGTGGGTGTAGGGTGTGAAGGTGCTATGGGTGGGTGGAGGTGGTGGGGGTAGGTGGGTGGTGGGTGGAGGTGGTAGGGTAGGTGGTGAGGTGGGTGGTAGGGGTGGGTGAGGTGCTATGGGTAGGTGGAGGTGCTATAGGTGGGTGAAGGTGCTATAGGTGGGTGGAGTGCTATAGGAAGGTGGGGTGCTATGGGTAGGTGGGTGGGGCGGGGTGGGTGGTGGGGTGGGTGGAGGTGGTGGTGGGTGGTGGGGTGGGGTGAGGTGCTGGGTGGGTGGGTGGTGGGGTAGGTGGAGGTGGTTGAGAGTGAGTGGATGTGGTGGGGTGGGTGGAGGTGCTATGGGGGGTGGAGGTGCTATGGGGAGGGAGGTGGGGAGGGGGGAGGTGCTATAGGGGTGGTCCTATGGGAGGAGGTGCTATAGGGAGGTGGAGGGTGCTATAGGGAGGTGGAGGTGCTAGGGAGGGAGGTGCTATAGGGAGGTGGAGGTGCTATAGGGGAGGTGGGGTGCTATGGGAGGTGGGTGCTATAGGGAGGTGAGGTGCTATGAGGTGGAGGTGCTATAGGGGAGGTGGAGGTGCTATGGGAGGGAGGTACTATAGGGAGGTGGAGGTGCTACAGGGAGGTAGAGGTGCTATAGGGAGGTAGAGGTGCTATAGGGAGGTGGAGGTGCTATGGGGAGGGAGGTGCTATGGGGAGGTGGGTGCTATGGGGAGGGAGGTGCTATGGGAGGTAGAGGCACTATAAGGTGGAGGTGCTATGGGGAGGGAGGTGCTATGGGAGGTGGAGGTGCTATGGGAGGTGGAGGTGCTATGGGGAGGGAGGTGCTATGGGGAGAGGTGCTATAGGGTGGAGGTGCTATAGGGAGGTGGGGTGCTATAGGGAGGGGGAGGTGCTGAGGTGGAGGTGGTATAGGGAGGAGGTGGTATAGGAGGTAGAGGTGCTATAGGAGGAGGTGGAGGTGCTATAGGGAGGGAGGTGCTATGGGGAGGTGGAGGTGCTATAGGGAGGTGGAGGTGCTATAGGAAGGGAGGTGCTATAGAGGTGAGGTGCTATAGGGTGAGGTGCAGGAAGGTGGGGCAAGCAGGGAGGGAGGCGATAGGGGAGGAGGTGCTGTAGGGAGGGAGGTGCTATAGGAGGAGGCAGAGAAGGTGGAAGTGCAGGGAGGAGGTGCTATAGGAGGGGAGGTGCTATAGGGAGGTGGAGGCAGGGAGGAGGTGCTAATGAGGTGGGAGGTAATAGGGAGGTAGAGGTGCTATAGGGAGGTAGAGGTGCTATAGGGAGGTGAGGTGCTATAGGGAGGGGAGGTGCTAGGGAGGTGGAGGTGCTAGGGGAGGGGAGGAAGTAGGGAGGAGGTGCTATAGGGAGGTGGAGGTGCTGGAGGGAGGTGGAGGTGCTATAGGGGAGGGAGGTAGGGGAGGTGGAGGCTATAGGGGAGGGAGGGAGGGAGGTGCTATAGGGAGGAGGTGCTATAGGGGAGGGAGGGATGCAGGGGAGGAGGGAGGTGGAAAGTAGGGAGGGGAGGTGCTAGGGAGGTGGAGGTGCTGTAGGGGAGGGAGGTGCTATAGGAGAGGTGGAGGTGCTAGGGAAGGAGGAAAGAGTAGGGAGGTGTAGGTGCTATAGGGAGGTGGGGAAAGGAGAAGGAGGTGCTATAGGAGGGTGTAGGGAGCTATAGGGGAGGTGCTATAGGGAGGTGGAGGTGCTATAGGGGAGGAGGTGCTGTAGGGGAGGGAGGTGCTATAGGAAGGTGGAGGTGCTATTGGGAGGAGGCGAGTAGGGAGGGTAGGTGCTATAGGGAGGAGAAAGCGACAGAGAAAGCAGGGAGGTGGAGGTGCTATAGGGAGGTAGAGGTAGTAGGGAGGTGGAGGTGCTATGGGAGGTAGAAGTATAGGGAGGTAGAGGTGGCAGGGAGGTGGAGGTGCTATAGGGGAGGGAGGTGCTATAGGGGAGGTGGAGGAAGTAGGGAGGGAGGTGCTATAGGAGGTGGAGGTGTAGGAGGGAGGTGTTAGGAGGTAAAGGTGCTATAGGGAGGTGTAGAGGTAGAGGGAGGTGCATAGGGAGGAGGAGGTAGAGGTGGAGGTTAGGGAGGAGGTGATAGGGAGAGAGGCAGGGTGGAGGTAGATAGGAGGGGATGCATAGGGAGGGAGGTGCTATAGGGTGGAGGTGGATAGGGAGGGAGGTATAGGGAGGTAGAGTGTATAGGGAGGTGGAGGTGCTAGGGTGGAGAAAGGAGGAGAGGAGAAAGAGTAGGGAGTTGGAGGTGCTATAGGAGGAGGTGCTATAGGGGAGAGAGGAGGTATAGGGTGAGGTGCTAGGGAGGTGGAGGTGCTATAGGGAGGGAGGTGCTATAGGGGTGGAGGTGGTAGGGAGGAGGTATAGGGAGGAGGTGCAGGGGAGGTGGGAGGTGCATAGGGAGGTGGGAGGTGCTATAGGGAGGGAGGTGCTATAGGGAGGTGGAGGTGCTATAGGAGGGAGGTGCAGGCAGGGAGGGTGCTATAGGGGAGGTGGGGTGCAAGAGGGAGGTGGAGGTGACATAGGGGAGGTGGAGGTATACAGAAAGGGAGGTGCTATAGGAGGTGGGGAGGGAGTAGGGGAGGTGGAGGGTAGGGGAGGTGGAGGTGCTATAGGAGAGGTGGGAGGGTGTAGGGAGGTGGAGGTACTATAGGGAGGGAGGTGCTATAGGGAGGAGGTGCTAGGGAGGTGGAGGCAGGGGAGGGAGGTGCTATAGGGAGGTGGAGGTGCTACAGGAGGTAGGTGCTATAGGGAGGGAGGTGCTATAGGGAGGAGGTGCTATAGGGAGGTGAAGGTGCTATAGAATGGAGGCTATAGAGGGGAGGTGGTATAGGAGGAGAAGCAGGAAGGTGGAAGTGCTATAGGGAGGTGGAGGTGCTATAGGGAGGGAGGTGCAGGGAGGGAGGTGCTAGGGGAGGGAGCCATGGAAGGTGGAGGTGCTATAGGGAGGAGGTACAGGGGAGGGGGTGCTATAGGGAGGTGGAGGCTATAGGGGAGGGGAGGAAAAGACGTGGAGGTGCAATAGGGAGTAGAGGATGCATACGGAGGTGGAGGTGCTATAGGGGAGGTGAGGAAGGAGAGGAGGTGCTATAGGGAGGTGGAGGCAGGGGAGGAGGTATAGGGAGGTGGAGGTGCAGGGAGGGAAGCAAGTGGAGAGGTGGAGGTGCTATAAAAAGGGGAGGCAATAGGGAGGGAGGTGCTATAGGGAGGTGGAGGTGCTATAGGGAGGGAGGTGCTATAGGGAGGAGGTGCATAGGGGTGGTGGTGGAGAGGGGAGGAGGCAGGTAGGAGGTGCTATAGGGAGGTGGAGGTGCTATAGGGAGGGAGGTGTAGGGAGGTGAGGCTGTAGGGAGGTGGAGGTGCTGTAGGGAGGTGGGAGGTGCTATAGAGAGGTGAGGTGCTATAGGAAGGGAGGTGCTATAGGAAGGGAGGTGCTATAGGGGAGGTGTAGGTGCTATAGGGAGGTGGAGGTGCTATAGGAAGGAGGTGTATAGGGAGGTAGGTGCTATAGGGAGGGGAGGTTATAGGAAGGGAGAAGCAGGGAGGTGTAGGGAAGTATAAGGAGGTGGAGGTGGTATAGAGAGGGAGGTGTTATAGAAAGTGGAGGTGCTATAGGGAGGGAGGTGCTATAGGGAGGGGAGGGACAAGAGTGGAGGTGGGAAAAGGGGAGGGAGGTGCTATAGGGAGGAGAGGCACAGGAGGGAAGAGGGAGGAGGAGGGCAGGGAGGAGGTAGGGAGGTGGAAAGCAGTAGGGAGGAGGCTAGGGGAGGTGGAGGTGCTATAGAGAGGGGAGGTGCTATAGGGAGGGGAGGTGCTATAGAAGGAAGTGCATGGAGGAGGGGAAAAGGGAGGGCAAGGCATGAAGGGAGGTGCTATAGCGAGAGGGAGGTGCTATAGGGAGGAGGTGCTAGGAGGTGGAGGTGCTATAGGGAGGGAGGTGTTATTGGGAGGGAGGAGCTATAGGGAGGGAGGTGCCACAGGAGTTAAGGCAGTTATAACAGTCACCAGTCAGCCGCAGTACACAACATAACAACAGTCATTAAAAAACTGGCAATACGTCCAGTCACTTCAGTTATGGTCGTCCACTTACAACAGTTAACATTTCCCTCGTTATTTCACTAATTACCTTAATGTTCTTTGTTTTATTTGCATTATTTATTTTTTTGTTAATTTAATGTTATCTTTTGTTCAAATTTTAATACAAATGATTTATCAGAGGTAGTAGGCAGCTACCAAACAGGGAAGTACTACCACCTGAATTGAATTGAAAATATTTAGCCAGAAGAACACATATACAGAGTGGATAATAATAACAATATTAACATGGCTGAGCTAAAGGAGAACCTGAGCTTCTTTTAGGCACCTGATATATGCTATACATTTATCTCAAGGGAAGATATTGGAAGCATAAAATGTTGTCTAATGGTAGACCCTGTTGCCATATGACACTACAAGAATTGTGACCAAGTCCCAGGTTGCTGATCAGACTTTCTGCCTCATTTACACACAGTTGCAGGGTCTCAATTGTTTCTCTTACTATTGACAACACAACATACATATATTGTTTCTCACTATTGATCTTTTTAATTTTTTTTCTTGTTATTATTATTATTATTATTGCAGTTATTATATTATTAGTGTTATCATTATTATTAATTTTTTATTATAAATTTTACTTATCCGAATTATTATTATTATTATTACATTTTCGCCTCCCCGGCCCCGATGTGGGTCAGTGACCTGTGCTAGGGTGGGCTAATACCCGTAAGGAAAAAACAAGTTTATATTTTGTAGCGTTCGTAACTCAATGAAAAACAAAACAAATTTCTTTTTAGAATTTAATGTTTACTTTCTCCCAGCGTTCGCAAATCAATGAAAAAACCCAAATTTCTTTATAAAAAATTTATTATTCATGTTTTACAGTTTAGTCGGTATTTAAAATAATTATAGCTTAATTTGCTCTACCACAAGGACCTCTTAAAATACTAACACAGTCCAGTATGTTAAAACTTTTACTTAAATGTTCCTTTCACTTAAGTTACGTTCCCCTCCACACAGCTGTTCTCTCTCTTCATCTTTCTCTGTCTGGCTGTGTCTCTCACTTCTGTATTAATAAGTTCCCACTATTATTATCGTTATTATCACTATTACTTTAATTATGTCTGTTTCAATTGTTAGTCTTTCTTATCTCATTTATTTTTATTTCATTCTTCTCTGTGACCTAATTCATCAGGCATTACTCAATTTCATGTTTCTATCAATAAATCGTAAGTTATAAGAAATTCATACGCATCTAATGGCTTCCTGGTCACCCCTCAGCTAGATAAAGACACCAATTAAAGTAAAACAGTCCAAAATGACATCAACATTAGGATGATAGTTGAGTGTAATCAGATGCGTTCTTCTTATACAAATTTACGCGGGAATTGCATTTTTTTACCGCGCAAACCAGTGAGTAACGCGATTGGCTAAGCGTTTTACAGCACAAATGAGTGAGCATTCTGATTGGCTCAGCTGGCTAACCGAGCAAATAGCGGGAAAATGGTCATAATATGTCGCTGAAGTTTTAGAAAGTCATTTAATGGTGTAAATGGCACGGGATAATGACCCTCAATGTAGTGTATCACAAGGATGACTTTAATATTTTGTTAAGAGGGTAATTAGGACTTAAGTGGTGCCAGCTGTGAGAGGAAGACAACGTGCCTATTATTTTATATAACATTCAATTTAATATATACTTTCATGAAGAATGTTACAACTACTACTAATAATAATAAAATAGTAACACTAATAATAATAACAATAATAATAATAATAATAATAATAATAATAATAATAATAATAATAATAATAATAATAATAATAATAATAATAATAATAATAATAATAATAATAATAATAACTAGTAATAATAATAATAATAATAATAATAATAATAATAATAACAATAATAATAATAATAATAATAATAATAATAATAATAATAATAATAATAATAACAATAATAATAATAATAATAATAATAATAATAATAATAATAATAAATAATAATAATAATAATAATAATAATAATAATAATAATAATAATAATAATATAATAATAATAATAATAATAATAATAATAATAATAATAATAATAATAATAATAACAATAATAATAATAATAATAATAATAATAATAATAATAATAATAATAATAATAATAATAATAATAATAATAATAATAATAATAATAATAATAATAATAATAATAATAATAATAATAATAATAATAATAATAGATACTCCCCCATTAATAGATTTAGACAGTTTACCTGAAAATCATTGTGCCACATAGTCAAGGCGCCATGAATCCTTAAAAAATTCCATCAAAATCCCTCCACTAGTTCAAGAGTTATAGGACAAACACACAGACAAAACAATCGCTAAACACCCCCTAATCATCGTCAATTGCCTCATTAAACCCTCCAATTCCCCTCACAAACATTTGTTAATTATCCCACTAACTGCATCAACTACCTCGTTAAAATGTCTTGCAGTGATTGGTCAGGGAGGTTTTATCTTACTTTCACGCTTTTGTCTTATGATTGGTCGAGACTATGGACCTGCCTGTCTGTCTGTCTGTGCTATCATGTTTTCCTGTCTATTCTGCCAGAGAGAGAGAGAGAGAGAGAGTAACACACACGTGACAGGTGGACAGCCACATCCCACCCACCCCCACCCCACCCCCACCCACCCACCCACCCAACCAATCATTCCATACCTCCATGACACTCAAAAGTTCACCAAGTAAATATTTCCTCCTAACTTATGCAATAAAAGACACATCTAACAACATTACCTCCCCAAAAAAACATCTAAAATGGCATAAAAATTACACCGAGAGACTACCTGACTTAGACAAGCTCATTTAGCACCAGTAAAGGAATTATGGAATCTATGAACTGTGGTTAAAATTATGTGGTAAGATTATACTGGTTTTATTAGTTGTCGTATAGCTAAAATGTGCCAGTCAAGGCGTTTATCCACAAACCAACGCACGAAGCTTCCAATATTTATCGACTGAAAACTCACTCCCTTTCACTTCACAAACTATCAAAGTATACTTGTGATTTTGTTCCATATGAGTTTTTTTCTTAGTCTACCATCTGTTGGCCAATGTTTACACTGACGAAACGGGAACCAAAATCGTGTCCACATGTGATATATATTATTGGTCTATATTAACCACTAAGCATCTTTCTTTGACAGTGTATTGATTTATTAGTCAAAAGAATAATTCACAAAGGTTCTTACGTTAAATTTTACACCTCAATGACGGCATAAAATTAATCTAAGTTCAGATGTCATTGAATGTAACTGTTAATGGTTCTTATGTAAAAAAATCTCCCATAACGAATATAAATTTACTCCACATATCGACTTAGAGACACAAAGATGGTTTCACAAAGGCAAGGAGGAAGTAATTATCATAAATAGTATACAATAAATAATCAGTATCACAGTACTTGCATTATCCTCAAATAACTGAAATAATAATCTAATTGACTAAACGAGAACTGAAGGAACAGTTAAAACATAAAACATGATAGAAAATAAAATACAGTACAGTACTATGATTTTATTTTCTCCATTAAGAGGGAAAAAGTACGAGCGCTTCAGCATACAAATTTGGCGCTACAGATCAAACTGATTTATTTACGTTTACTAAATGGTAACCTGAATGTACAAGCTGCTAATGGAGTTTGACGAATCCATTTGTTAGATTACATAAAATTAACCCGACATTCGGAATTGCTTTGGACTTGCTGCCCGAAATGTAAAAAAAAAAAAATTAATGGCCGTGTGTGTGTGTGTGACCTCCACCTCCTACACACACACAAGTGCCGCCACAACCTTAATAAAATGAACGTCTGGCAGCTAAATGAATCCAAGACCTAGATGGGTGAGTTTTAGTGTAATAGGCCCCGATAATAATGATTAGCTTAAAGTTTGATTAATTAACCAAATATTTCCGTACATTAAGGACCGGGCTAAAACCTTTACATTCTAACACGTGTTCCCTCTATGACACAAAAACACCACAATAACGTAAAAAACACCACAATAACGTAAAAACACCACAATAACGTAAAAACACCACAATAACGTAAAAACACCACAATAACGTAAAAACACCACAATAACGTAAAACACCACAATAACGTTAAAAACACCACAATAACGTAAAAACACCACAATAACGTAAACACCACAATAACGTAAAAACACCACAATAACGTAAAAACACCACAAAACATTAAAAACACCACAATAACGTAAAAACACCACAATAACGTAAAAACACCACAATAACGTAAAAACACCACAATAACGTAAAAACACCACAATAAAACATTACATTTTCTCACCATAATACTGGAAGCATTGTTCGTTATACCTCGCTTAAATATCAAATATAACGAACATAATGATATAAATGTATAACGTTGATTGTATCGCAGAGGAAATTCGCTAACGGTGAATTTCTATAAGGATTTAAGTGAATTGAAATCAACTTGTATAATGGCTATCATCCTACCTAGTAACATAACTACCTATCTACATATCTACCAACCTATCTCCTGCACATAATTAATTACCTATCTATTGACTTACAAATAATAATACTAATGTTTAGAAATGAATAGAATTATGTGTTAAGTGTCAGATAAAGTGTTATAAGTGGTATGTGTTAGTGTTATATAAAGTGGCTAACGTCCCCACCGCCCTCTCTCCCTCCCTCCCTCTCCATAGTACCTCACCCTCCCTCCCTCTCCCATTACTCACACCCCTCCCTCCCTCCCCATAGTACCCCCCACCCCTCCTCCCTCCTCCTCCCCATAGTACCTCACCCTCCCTCCCTCTCCCATAGTACCTCCACCCCTCCCTCCCTCCCATAGTACCCCCCACCCCTCCCTCCCTCCCTCCCTCTCCCATAGTACCTCACCCCTCCTCCCTCCCCATAGTACCCCCCACCCCTCCCTCCCTCCCTCCCTCCCCATAGTACCTCACCCTCCCTTCTCCCATAGTACCTCACACCCTCCTCCCTCTCCCATAGTACCTCACACCCCTCCCTCTCCCATAGTACCACCACCCCTCCTCCCTCTCCCATGGTACCTCCACACCCCTCCTCCCTCTCCTAGCCTCACCCCTCCCTCCCTCTCCACTAGTCACCACACACCCTCCCTCCCTCTCCCATAGTACCTCACACCCCTCCTCCCCTCTCCCCATAGTACCTCCTCCCTCCCCTCCTCCCCATAGTACCCCCACCCCCTCCCTCCCTCCCCATAGTACCTCACCCTCCCTCCCTCTCCCCATAGTACCTCACACCTCCCTCCTCCCCATATGTACCCCTCCCTCCTCCCTCCCTCCCCATAGTACCTCACACCCTCCTCCTCTCCATAGTACCTCCACCTCCCTCCCCCATAGTACCTCACACCCCTCCCTCTCCCATAGTACCACCCTCCCTCCCTCCTTCCACACCCCTCCCTCTCCCATAGTACCTCACACCCCTCCCTCCCTCTCCCCATAGTACCACCCCTCCCCTCCTCTCCCATAGTACCTCACACCCTCCCTCCCCATAGTACCTCACCCCTCCCTCCCTCCCCATAGTACTCCACACCTCCTCCCCTCCCCCATAGTACCTCCACCCCTCCTCCCTCCCCCATAGTACCACCCCCTCCTCCCTCTCCCATAGTACCTCACCCCTCCTCCCCTCCCCCCATTACCTCCACCCCTCCCTCCCCAGTACCTCACACCCCTCCTCCCTCCCCACAGTACCTCACCCTCCCTCCCTCCCCCATAGTACCTCACACACCCCTCCCTCCCCATGTACCTCACACCCTCCCCTCCCTCCCCCATAGTACCTCACACCCCTCCCTCCCTCCCCATAGTACCTCACCCCTCCTCCCTCCCCCATAGTACCTCCCCCCTCCCCTCCCCCCAGTACCACACCCTCCCTCCCTCCCCATAGTACCTCACACCCTCCCTCTCCCCTCCCTCCCTCTCCCATAGTACCTCACACCCCTCCTCCCCTCCTCCATAGTCACACCCTCCCTCTCCACCTCCCTCCTCCCTCCCACCAGTACCTCACACCCCTCCTCCCTCCCCCTAGTACCACACACCCCTCCCTCCCTCTCCCCATAGTACCTCACACCTCCTCCCTCCCCATAGTACCACCTCTCCCTCCCATGTACCACACACCCCTCCCTCCCTCCCCCATAGTACCTCACCCCTCCTCCCTCTCCCATAGTACCACACCCCTCCCTCCCCTCCCCATAGTACCTCACACCCTCCCTCCTCTCCATAGTACCACACACCCTCCCTCCCTCCCATAGTACCACACACCCCCTCCTCCTCTCCGTACCTCCACCCCTCCTCCCCTCCCCATAGTCCACCTCCCCTCCCTCCCTCCCCATAGTGCCTCCCTCCTCCTCCCATAGTACCACACACACCCTCCCTCCCTCCCCATAGTACCTCCCACCCTCCTCCCTCCCCATAGTACCTCCACACCCTCCTCCCTCTCCCATAGTACCTCACACCCCTCCTCCCTCCCCATAGTACCTCCACCCTCCCTCCTCCCCTCCCCCCCCTCCCCATAGTCCTCCACACCTCCTCCCTCCCCCATAGTGCCCCACCCTCCCCCCATAGTACCTCACACCCTCCCTCCCTCCCCATAGTGCCCCCCCCACCCTCCCCATAGTACCTCACACCCTCCCTCTCCCCATAGTACCCCCACCTCCCTCCCTCCCCATAGTACCACACACCCCTCCTCCTCCCCATAGTGCCTCACACCCTCCCTCCTCTCCCATAGTCCCCCACCCTCCCTCCCCCTCCCATAATTGCCCCCCCACCCCTCCTCCCTCCCATAGTGCCCCCCACCCTCCCCCCTACCCTACGGATCACCTGTTTTCCCAAGTATTCACCCACCTCTCTCTAAACCACTGACAATTAAGAGAAGTTCCCATGTTGCGCCATTCTCCAGGAGTCTTGATGCAAATTCTTCAAATGATATTACGTTATGTTGTCATGTTAGGTTAGGTTATGTTGCGATGCTATGTTGTTAGGTTAGGTTATGTTATGTTAGGTTATGTTGTCATGCTATGTTGTTATGTTAGGTTATGTTGTGATGCTATTTTGTTAGGTTAGGTTATGTTACGTTATGTTGTTAGGTTAGGTTATGTTACGTTATGTTGTTAGATTAGGTTATGTTAGGTTAGGTTGAGTTATTTGTGATGCTATGTTGTTAGGTTAGGTTATGTTACGTTATATTGTTAGGTTATGTTTCGTTATGTTGTTAGGTTATGTTATGTTACATTATATTGTTAGTTAGGTTATTTACTTATGTTAGGTGTATTGTTAGGTTATGTATGTTATGTTGTTAGAGTTAGTTATGTTGTTATATATTTGTTAGGTTAGAGTTAGGTTATGTTATGTTGTTAGGTTAGGTTATATTTACGTTATATTTATTGATTGGATTAAGTTATGTATGTTATATTTTAGGTTAAGTTAGGTTATGTTATGTTACATTATGTTGTTAGGTTAGGTTAAGTTACGTTATGTTAGGTTATGTTGTTAGTTAGGTTAGGTTATTGTTAGGTTAGGTATGTTACGTTATGTTCTTAGGTTAGGTTAGGTTATGTTATGTTACATTATATTTGTTAGGTTATGTTACATTATTGTTGTTAGTTAGGTATGTTACATTATGTTAGGTTATGTTGTTAGGTAGGTTATGTTACATTATGTTGTTAGTTATATTACATTATATTTGTTAGGTTAGGTTATGTTACGTTATGTTAGGTTATGTTGTTAGGTTAGGTTATGTTACATTATATTAGGTTATGTTGTTAGAGTTAGGTTATGTTACGTTATATTTGTTAGGTTAGGTTATGTTATATTATGTTATGTTGTTAGGTTAGAGTTAGGTTGGGTTATGTTATGTTACGTTATTTGTTAGTTAGTTATGTACTTATTGTTAAGTTAGGACGTATGTTAGGTTATTTACGTTATGTTGTTAGGTTAGGTTATGTTACGTTATGTTGTTAGGTTAGGTTATGTTACGTTATGTTGTTAGGTTGAGTTATACGTTATGTTGTTAGAGTTTAGGTTATGTTAATATTTATGTTGTTAGGTTAGGTTATGTTACGTTATATTTGTTAGGTTAGGTTATGTTATGTTACGTTATGTTGTTAGGTTAGGTTATGTTACGTTATGTTGTTAGGTTAGGTTATGTTACGTTATGTTGTTAGGTTAGGTTATGTTACGTTATGTTAGGTTGTTTATGTTGTTATATTTGTTAGGTTAGGTTGTATTACGTTATGTTGTTAGGTTAGGTTATGTTACGTTATGTTGTTAGGTTAGGTTATGTTACGTTAATGTATTTGTTAGGTTAGGTTATGTTACGTTTATTTGTTAGGTTGGTTATTTACGTTATGTTGTTAGGTTAGGTTATGTTACGTTATGTTGTTAGGTTAGGTTGTATACGTTATGTTGTTAGGTTAGGTTATGTTACGTTATGTTGTTAGGTTAGGTTATGTTACGTTATGTTGTTAGGTTAGGTTATGTTAAGTTATGTTGTTAGGTTAGGTTATGTTACGTTATGTTGTTAGGTTAGGTTATGTTACGTTATGTTGTTAGGTTAGGTTATGTTCTTATGTTGTTAGGTTAGGTATGTTGCGTTATGTTGTTAGGTTAAGTTATTTTACGTTATGTTGTTAGGTTAGGTTATGTTACGTTATGTTGTTAGGTTAGGTTATGTTACGTTATGTTGTTAGGTTGGGTTATGTTACGTTATGTTGTTAGGTTAGGTTATGTTACGTTATGTTGTTAGGTTAGGTTATGTTACGTTATGTTGTTAGGTTAGGTTATGTTAGTTATGTTGTTAGGTTATGTTATGTTACGTTATGTTGTTAGGTTAGGTTATGTTACGTTATGTTGTTAGGTTAGGTTATGTTACGTTATTTGTTAGGTTAGGTTATGTTACGTTATGTTGTTAGGTTAGGTTATGTTATGTTTAGGTTAGGTTATGTTACGTTATGTATTTGTTAGGTTAGGTTATGTTATTTTAGGTTATGTTATGTTATTAGTTTTATGTTACGTTATGTTGGGATGTGTATGTTGTTAGGTTAGGTTATGTTACTTTAGGTTACTTTATGTTAGTGTTAAAAGACAAGGAGTAAAGTTAGGTGGAACAACAACGCTTCCTGGCACAATCCATTGGGGGTATTGAGTGACGAACATGCTTACAGGTGGAGGAATGAACTAACAGACAGAAAGACAGATCAGGCACAGACAGACAGAAGACAGATCAGGCACAGACAGACAGACAGACAGATCAGGCACAGACAGACAGACAGCACCTGTTCCTACACCAACCTACAATCGACGGGTCATGCTGGGAATGAAGAAGTATCCAAAGACAGTGTGATATAGTAAGAGGAAAGTTGGAATCATCAGGAGGCAGTAGTGTATAACATGTCAGCTGCAAGGGGGTTCAGGTGACAGCTGTTAAAACACCATCTGTTGACGGGATTTTCAGACGACCAGATCAGGGTTTCAGGTGACTTATATTCATTCACGAAAATTATCCTGAACTTAGGGCTTACAGTACGATAATTCATCTAGATATGTGCAATAGATAAGTGCTGGCGGGCGTATGATGTACTTTGTAGTGTTCCTTGATAGCAAAACCTCACTGAGTGTCAATTGTAAACACGCCTCAATGCTGTACGAGAGTTTGGAACGAAAATCAGTATTCCTCTCGTACCCTCACCGCTGCCAGACGTATGACTTAACTCTTAAATCCAACCCCACCCCCTCGGACCCCCTCTCATATTGCCATCCTTAGAACCACCCCAGAGAGAATATCACCCCACACACCCCGCCTAATATGTGGGAGCAGTTAGGTCAAAGACATACTGAGACAAGTGCACAGTGTCAGGCAGATTATTTATGGAGGAATTAATTTTCTATATCAAAATAATGTAACTAAGGTTGAAGTGTGTGTCTGTGTGTGTGTGTGTGTGTGTGTGTGTGTGTGTGTGTGTGTGTGTGTGTGTGTGTGTGTGTGTGTGTGTGTGTGTGGTTTGTGTGTGTGTGTGTGGTGTGTGTGTGTGTGTGTGTGTGTGTGTGTGTGTGTGTGTGTGTGTGTGTGTGTGTGTGTGTGTGTGTGTGTGTGTGTGTGTGTGTGTGTGTACAGCTTCCCGCTGCATAACAATAGGTGGCCTTGGGTCACGTTACACCCTGGCTACCACCTACACCTGCCCCCTCATAACACACTTACATAACACTAAACACACTTTTTACACTTAACACACCTCCCAGTATCTAACACAACTGTAACCAACTCTATTCTTCTACTGTAATATGGTGACTGTAATAAACTGTACTGTAACATGGTAACTGTACTGTAATATGGCGACAGTAACAAACTGTATTCCTGTAACACCACAACAAAATGCTACTAGATTACAGTTACAGTAATACAAACTCCTCTATAATTTCACATCAATTAATGCTGTAATGGCTGTACCCACATCGTAATTACAGCAACTTTACCACAAACACTGGGACTGTATTGATCTTTAATCCACACAGCTTCTTTGTACTGTAGTTTATGTAATGTGTCGGTTACGTCTGTCATCCATCTACCTCAGCATCATCTCAGACAACAAGATACAGCATCTCTCTCTCTCTAGACAGCATATCTTTCTCTACACAGCAAGATACAGCATCTCTCTCTCTCTCTCTCTCTCTCTCACAGCATCTCTCTCTCTCTCTCTCTCCACAGCAATCTTCCAGACATCTCTCTCTCTCTCTCTCTCTCTCTCTCCCACAGCATCTCTTTCTCTGGGCAGCAAGACAGCATCTCTCTCTCTCTCTCTCTCTCTCTCTCTCTCACCTCTCTCTCCTAGACAGCACTGCATCTCTCTCTCCTCTCTCTCTCTCTCTCTCTCTCTCTCTCTCTCTACACACACACACACAGTATTGCAGGTTGCAGGGGCCTCAGTATGCAACTCTGCAACATTTATATAGTGCGTGGAAACTAGTACGTGTGGGGGGGTGGGGGAATTCTGAGTTGCCAACACTGTTCTACACCTGTTTCCTCCCTGTCATTACATCTGTCTACATGTTTACTCCTGCACCCATTTCCTCCTGTCTACACCCGTTTCCTCTGTCTACACCCGTTTCCTCCTGTCTCTCCTCCTGTCTACACCGTTTCTCCTGTCTACATCCCCCCACCGTTTCCTCCTGTCTACACCTGTTTCCTCCTGTCTACACCTCCATTTTGTTTATATTTCATCATTGTTTACATATAATAAGTCCACCATTACTCAGTTTTATATAATCTTATATAACTCTTTTTAGTAATAATTTCATGACATTCTAGTTTTAACGTAAATGTGGAAGTTTCTAGTCACTTTTACCGCCAATTTTTACACAAACATACATACATATAAACACAAAACATACATTCACATACACAAGTACCTCCAATTATACATATACATACATACATTACACATACATACATTACACATACATATGCATACATACATTACACATACATACATTACACATACATATGCAACATACATTCACATACATTACATACATACATTACACATACATACATTACACATACATATGCATACATGCATTACACATACATACACATTACACATACATATGCATACATACATTACATACATATGCATACATGCATTACACATACATACATTACACATAACATTACACATACATTACACATCATACATACATCAACATACATTACACATACATACACATACATTACACATCATTACACATACATACATACACATACATACATTACACATACATATGCATACGTATATTACACACAAACGTTTTCAATTAGTAAAAAAAAAAACTAATTACAATATTGTCAGCTGGTCAAAAGTGAAGCATTTCCAAAGTAATCTATACATCTTGGGGGGCCATTGACAAGGTACTTATGCAACTTGTACTTTTAATTTATATATACTTTCCCTTGGGCATTGTCACCAAAAGTATAGTCATGATGAAGAAGTTCTCAAAGTTAGGTCATGCGAGTCGAAAAGTATTTAGAGTTTTTATAAGAAGATCGTATTGGTGTCACTGTATTGTATAGGTGTTGTGTTGAGTCACCCCTGAAGGGAGAGAGAGAGAGATTCTGGCCGGAAACGACAGGTGAGGGAAACAAAGTAGAGAAAGCGAGGAAACCACGACACATCTTCCTCTTCTCTTCCTCCTTCTTCCTCTTCTCTTTCTCCTTCTTCCTCTTCTCTTCCTCCTTCTTCCTCTTCTCTTCCTCCTTCCTTTCTCGTATCCTCTTTTCTTCTAATCCACCCATTCATCCACACCCACCCACACACACACACCCACACACCCACCCACCCACCCACACACACACACACTTTCCACCTCAGCTGTTTTAACTGTAAATACCAGCTTCCAGGGAACTGTCCCCCCTCCCCACCACCTCTCCCTGGGGTGACTGGAGAGAGAGAGATAAAACAACATATAGATGAATGGATAGACACTCCCACACACCACCACTATTGCCACTACTACTACTACTACCACTACTACTACTACTACTACTACTACTTTTTTTTTTTCAACAAAACGTGGCCTCCAGCCTCCCCCAATAGCCACACCTTCGCCACCATTTATTTACCTTAATGTTAAATATCCTAATACATAAGAAGCTATCCTATCTGTGTTAAATTAGTTGAGCCGCAGATCTATGCGGCATTCAGTGACTGTAGCCTCATAGTCAATATCTGCAGCAGTTGTCGGAGTAGGGGCAGAAGCTCTCGTTCCCCTGAGGCAGAGTAGAGCCGACCGAAGGAGAGAGAAAGACAGTCGACATCTCATCCAGGCTGTAACATAACTTCTGGACTGCTGCTTCTGTTCGGAGATCAACTCCGCGAGTCTGGCGTAGAAACATCTTGCACTTGGGCCCATCCCACCAGAGGTTGTGAACACTAGAGGAGTGAAGCTGCCTTGATCAACATTTTGAATTCTCTCCCCATATGCCCTTCTCTTGTTCTCATTCCTCCTATGTGCAGCATCGAGAGCTAGGTTACGGTGACATGCGGCCATGGGATAAAAAATCCTGATGTCGAAGAAAGCTCGCTGTCCCCGCGTCCAGAATCCTCGAGCACTGACGTCCTCACGGACTTCGTTAGATGTGTTTGAAGTCCTGTGTTGGAAGATCTCACCATCCAATGGAAGGAGGGTCGGTTCTACCATGACGTCCCGGCAGATTTCCTTCAACATATTTGCTGTGAGATCCCTTACCTCGTCATGCCTCATGCATATGAAGCCCCCTTCTTGCACACCATGGCGTGATCGCCATCATAGGAAGAGCCACACACGCATTGGGAAGGCAAACCTTCTACTGGCCGACCGTACCTTAGAGCAATGGCATCTGAAAATTCTTGTTTATTAAGACTGAAACCATTTGCCCTTATCGGTAATGTAGTTAACCAGTTCGAGGCGCCCACTTCCTGCGCTATAGCTACTTTTTTTTCAGATTTTCTGGAACCTGCAGCAATAGTT
>NW_024712069.1:0-82500 GCF_018991925.1 Homarus americanus | reverse complement strand
CACACCACCCCTACTACCACCACCACACCCTCTACCACCACCCACACCTTCTATTACCACCACCACACCCCACTCACCACCCCACCACACCCTCTACCACCACCACCACACCTTCTCTCCACCACCACCACACCCCACTCACCACCACCACACCTCTACTCACCACCACCACACCTCTACTCACCACCACCACACCTCTATCACCACCACCACACTCCTTACCACCACCCCACCACACCCTCTACTACCACCCACACCCTCTACTACCACCACCACACCTTCTACTACCACCCACCACACCCTTCTACTCACCACCACCACACCTTCCACTACCACCACCACACCTTCTACTACCACCACCACACCCTCTACTACCACCACCACACCCCTTCTACTACCACCACCACACCTTCTTACCACCACCACCACACCCTTCTACTACCACCACCACACCTTCCCCACTACCACCACCACACCTTCTACTACCACCACCACACACCTCCATCACCACCACCACACTCTCCACCACCACCCACCACACCTTCACTCACCACCACCATAACCTACCACCACCACCACACCCTCTCTACTCACCACCACCACACCTCTCTACTCACCACCACCAACTCTCTACCACCACCACCACACCTTCTACTCACCACCTCCACCACACCTTCCTACCACCACCACCACACCTCTCTACCACCACACCACCACACCTTCTACCACCACCACACCTCTACTACCACCACCACACCCTTCTACTACCACCACCACACCTTCTACTACCACCACTCAACACCTTCTACTACCACCACCACACCCCTCTACTACCACCACCACACCCCCACTCACTCACCACCACACCTTCACTACCACCACCACACCTTCTACCACCACCACCACACCTTCACTACCCACCACCCACACCTCTACCACCACCACCACACCTCCACTACCACCACCACACCCCCACTCACCACCACCACACCTCTTACCACCACCACCACACCTCTACCACCACCACCACACCTCTACTACCACCACCACACCTCTACCACCACCACCACACCCTCTACTACCACCACCACACCCTCTACTACCACCACCACACCCTCTACCACCACCACCACACCCTCTACTACCACCATCACACCCTCTACTACCACCCACCACCCTACTCACCACCACACCTCTACTACCACCATCACACCCTCTACTACCACCACCACACCCTCTACTACCACCACCACACCTTCTACTCACCACCACCACACCCTCTACTACCACCCACCACACCCTCTACTACCACCATCACACCCTCTACTACCACCACCACACCTTCTACTACCACCACCACACCCTCTACTACCACCACCACACCCTACTACCACCACCACCTCTACTACCACCATCACACCCTCTACTAACACCACCACACCCTCTACTAACACCACCACACACCCTCTACTACAACCACCACACCCCACTACACACCATCACACCCTCTACTACCATCACCACACCCTCTACTACCACCACCACACCTCTACTACCACCACCACACCCTCTACTACCACCACCACACCTTCTACTACCACCACCACACCTCTAATACCACCACCACACCTTCTTAATACCACCACCACACCCCACTACCACCACCACACCTTCTACTACCACAACCTTCTAACCACCACCACACCTTCTACTACCACCACCACACCCTCTACTACCACCACCACCACCACCACTACCACCACCACTACCACCACACCCTGTCTGCTAAAGGTTAAATATGTAAATAAATTATCTATCTGGGACGTCCAATACATTATCTATCAGTCAATCTATCAGGGGAAATCAATACACCGTACATTATCTATCGAGAGACAGAATGACAGGTAACTAATGAGACTGGGGAGACAGAGTGACAGGTAACTAATGAGACGGGGAGACAGAGTGACAGGTAGAGAAAGAATGACAGGTAACTAATGAGACGGGGGGACAGAGTGACAGGTAGAGAGAATGACAGGTAACTAATGAGACAGGGGAGACAGAGTGACAGGTAACTAATGAGACTGGGGAGACAGAGTGACAGGTAGACAGAATGACAGGTAACTAATGAGACAGGTGGAGACAGAGTGACAGGTAACTAATGAGACAGGGGAGACGGAGGACAGGAGACAGAATGACAGGTAACTAATGAGAGAGGTGGAGAAGGGACAGGTAGAGACAGAATGACAGGTAACTAATGAGACGGGGAGACAAAGTGACAGGTCGAGACAGAATGACAGATAACTAATGAGACAGGGGAGACAGAGGACAGGTAGAGACAGAATGACAGATAACTAATGAGACAGGGGAGACAGAGTGACAGGTAGAGACAGAATGACAGATAACTAATGAGACAGGGGAGACGGAGGACAGGTAGAGACAGAGTGACAGGTAACTAATGAGACGGGGAGACAGGGGTGACAGGTAGACAGAATGACAGGTAACTAATGAGACGGGGAGACAGTGACAGGTAGAGACAGAATGACAGGTAACTAATGAGACAGGGGAGACAGTGACAGGTAGAGACAGAATGACAGGTAACTAATGAGACAGGGGAGACAGAGTGACAGGTAGAGACAGAATGACAGGTAACTAATGAGACAGGGGGAGACAGTGACAGGTAGAGACAGAATGACAGGTAACTAATGAGACGGGGAGACAGGTGACAGGTAGAGACAGAATGACAGGTAACTAATGAGGACAGGGGAGACAGAGTGACAGGTAGAGACAGAATGACAGGTAACTAATGAGACAGGTGGAGACAGAGGACAGGTAGAGACAGAATGACAGGTAACTATGAGACAGGTGGAGACAGAGTGACAGGTAGAGACAGAATGACAGGTAACTAATGAGACAGGTGGAGACGGAGGACAGGTAGAGACAGAATGACAGGTAACTAATGAGACAGGTGGAGACGAGTGACAGGTAGAGACAGAATGACAGGTAACTAATGAGACAGGTGGAGACGGAGACAGGTAGAGACAGAATGACAGGTAACTAATGAGACAGGGGGAGACAGAGGACAGGTAGAGACAGAATGACAGGTAACTAATGAGACAGGTGGAGACAGAGGACAGGTAGAGAACAGAATGACAGGTAACTAATGAGACAGGTGGAGACAGAGGACAGGTAGAGACAGAATGACAGGTAACTAATGAGACAGGTGGAGACGGAGTGACAGGTAGAGACAGAATGACAGGTAACTAATGAGACAGGTGGAGACGGAGTGACAAATAGAGACAGAATGACAGGTAACTAATGAGACAGGTGAAAATATGTGAAGAAAACACTTTCTAAATGCTAAGAGAATGCCATTGACATTCACGCCTGACTGCTGTGAGAATGACAGAACCTGGAGTGTAGATAGATAGATAGATAGATAGATAGATAGATAGATAGATAGATAGGAAAAGGTCTGATGATTACGAAATGAAAGGCCTTTAAATTCTTCTAAAAATATTGCCATTATTTGTATTTCATATTAATTTATTTACCAAGACCAATATATAATAATACAAATAATATATCCCTCCCTCACTCATTGACTCTCCCTCCCTCACTCATTGACTCTCCTCCCTCACCATTGACTCTCCTCCTCACCATTGACTCCTCCTCACTCATTGACCTCTCCTCCTCACTCATTGACTCCTCCCTCCCTCACCATTGACTCTCTCCCTCCTCACTCATTGACTCTCTCCTCACCACGACTCTCTCTCCTCACTCACTGACTCCTCCTCCCTCACCCATTGACTCCTCACCATTGACTCTCCTCACCTCCTCCTCCTCCCTCCTCCTCCTCCTTCCCTCTCTCCTCAATATAACACACATTTCTTGTGATATAGACAGTCAGCCATATGTTACCCCTGAGCTAAATCACCGCCTGTTAACACTCTAGGGTACTGAGAGCCAAGAAGTGGTGGTGGATGGATATTAACCCAACTCAACCTAACCTAACCCAACTCAACCTAACCTAACCCAATCCAACCTAACCTAACCCAACTCAACCTAACCTAACCTAACCAACCCAACCTAACCCAACTCAACCTAACCTAACCCAATTCAACCTAACCTAACCCAACCCAACCTAATCCCAACCTAATTCAACCTAACCTAACCCAACTCAACCCAACCTCCAACCCAATTCAACCTAACCCAACCCAATTCAACCTAACCCAACCCAACTCAACCCAACCCAACCCAACTCAACCTAACCTAACCCAACTCAACCTAACAAAACCCAACCCAACCTAACCTAACCCAACTCAACCTAACCTCAACCCAACTCAACCTAACCCAACCCAACTCAACCTAACCTAACCCAACTCAACCCAATCCCAACCCAACCCAACCTAACCTAACCCAATTCAACCTAACCCAACCCAACCCAACCTAACCTAACCCAACTCAACCCAACCTAACCTAATTCAACCCAAATCCCAACCCAATTCAAACCCAACCCAACTCAACCTAACCTAACCCAACTCAACCTAACCTAACCCAACTCAACCCAACCTAACCCAACTCAACCCAACCCAACCCAACCCAACCTAACCTAACCCAACTAACCTAACCTAACCCAACCTCAACCTAACCCAACCCAACTCAACCTAACCCAACCCAACCCAACCTAACCTAACCCAACTCAACCTAACCTAACCCAACTCAACCTAACCAACCCACTCAACCTAACCCAACCTAACCCAACCAACCCAACCTAACCCAACTCCAACCTAACCCAACCCAACTCCAACCTAACCTAACCAACTCAACCCAACCCAACCCAACTCAACCCAATCCCAACCCAACTCAACCCAACCCAACCCAATTCAACCTAACCTAACCCAACTCAACCCAACCTAACCCAACCTCAACCTAACCTAACCAACCCAACCCAACCCAACCCAACCTAACCCAACCCAACCCAACCAACCCAACCTAACTAACCCAACCTAACCCAACTCAACCTAACCTAACCCAACTCAACCTAAACCTAACCCAACCAACCAACCCAACCCAACTCAACCTAACCTAACTCAACCTAACCTAACTCAACCTAACCTAACTCCAAATCAACCTAACCTAACCCAACTCAACCTAACCTAACCCCACTTCGCAATAAAACACAAATATAATAACTACACCAACATTAAAAAATAAAATAAAATATAATTAAAAAAATTACATTCAAATTAACGAAATATTTTGCAATAGACTGAAAGAAGAAAAAAATTGTTTCAGAACACCATTTTAACAGTTGGTGATTCTCATTGCCAAGTAATTTTATACCAGGTTCGTGAAATAACCAGAAACCGGTTTGTATTAATTTCTATTCACCTATTGGGGCGTGTAGAATGATTATGTAAAATGTATATAAGTGATTTTTAAATTTGGTTATGGTAAATTATAAAAACTACAACACACACACACACACACACACACACACACACACACACACACACACACAAAACACAATTACTGATAAAACTAAGTAAATTTATCCAAACAATAATTGAAAAAACTCATCAAATTACCAATAAATCCAAAAACTACAAAATTATAAAAAAAAAAAAACAAGAAAACACACAAACACAAGCTAAGAAATCATAATAAGAGCAGAAACCACCAGAAAATATGATAAATAAATAATGACGATAATAGAGATGACAGCGTGATAAAGATAGTAATATAGAGGACAATTGAGCTAGATTTAAAGTGAGAGAGAATGAGAGAGAGTGAGTGAACTGGTCATGGTCACTCACTCTCTCTCTAATGTACTGCTCTAGGCGATGTTTTCCTCCATAAGGGGTTAAGGCTCATTGGTTCGGTGTTTCAGTGGTTCGAAGGTTCATTGGTTCGGTGTTTCAGTGGTTCAGGTTCATTGGTTCGGTGTTTCAGTGGTTCGAAGGTTCATTGGTTCGGTGTTTCAGTGGTTCGAGGGTTCATTGGTTCGGTGTTTCAGTGGTTCGAAGGTTCATTGGTTCGGTGTTTCAGTGGTTTGGTGTTTGAATGGTTCATTGGTTCGGTGTTTCAGTGGTTCGAAGGTTCATTGGTTCGGTGTTTCAGTGGTTCCAAGGTTCATTGGTTCAGTGTTTCAGCGGTTCGAGGGTTCATTGGTTCGGTGTTTCAGTGGTTCGAGGGTCTTGGTTCGGTGTTTCAATGGGTTCAGGGTTCACTGGTTCAGTCTCATTAATTCTATGGGTTAACCTAATCTAATTTATTTTAACACTAATAAATAAAAAGTAACATCCAAAATGGCATCAAAATTGGACTAAGACTCGACTTTAATTAGAAAACAAATGAGTATTAGTAATTTATTCTCGTTTATGTAATACATATATAAAGACCTTACTTAAACCCCTATTGCATTATCAAGATCATGGTATTTAACTGACATGGAAAAATACATAAATTAATTTCAAAACTACTGAATAAATAATAAAATCTGATTATAATTAATGAAATATAAATAATAAATAAATCGGGAAATATTTTGGTTATCGGATTTTGGAGGGAAAGTGAACAGACATTTCAGATTTCATTTTCCAACGCTTAAACATGAAAGTAAAACACCACACACACACACACACACACACACCAAATAAACAGGAAAATGAAAGTAAAACAGAATAAAAAACGATGAATCACTGAGAAACAAGACAAAATGAACGCTAGCTGGATTTACAATAACATAGCATCACCAGTAAGCATTCTACTCCTACTGAATGTTCCAAAATGACGTTTTCACCACTTGCAAAAAAAAAATCAAATAAAAAAATCCATTTCACTTTGCTAATTTCACTATTATCATAACAATAGCTGAATTATAGTATTTTTTCCTTTATTTAGTGATTTAAGAATATTAATACCAGGTTAGGTTATATAATGTCTAATATATATCCTCGAAATTAAAGAGATATTCTACTGTAATTTAAAGCGCTCCGGCAACACCATTTACACATTATACTGTACAGTTTTGTTATTAATAATATACACAAAGTCAAATCATTATTCCTGTAACTCTATTGGGACTTAAGTGCTTTGTTAAACTTAAATTACAAAGATATTATCGGATTATCGTCAATATATCGTACAATTATTAGATTACCGTTAAAATGTACAGTTATTATCATATCGTTAAAATAACATTACACACAGGTGACTGAAGACTTTCATTAACAAAATTACTCAATTATCATTAAATAATTTTCAATAACAACAGAACGGATGTAATTAATAACAGCTTTAAAATACGGACATTAGTACTACTGATAATAATCCGAGCGTTACGTAATCATAATTGCTATGTAATTATATGCTAATTAAAGTAACGGAAATTATTATAACTTTTCTTAATTTTGTTTAAGTTATTATTATGACCCACAGTATACGTACAGTGGTAATATAATATGTGTTTGTTTGTATTAGAAAATTATAAACTTCTCATATTTTTAGTTTAATTCCTTCTCAGTCTTCATAAATATTTACAGTGTATTAACTTTTCACTTAAGCTACCACACAAAGATGGATTCTCAAAGGTTCCTAAGTTCAATTTTCCTCCTAACTGGTGATGTGAGAACGTATCTAACTGACTCATTTACACCTAACTACAGTACTACTGAGAATAGAGTCGAAATGTGTCAAATGTTATCAACCTTGTCACGTACTTATGATAGATTTGTGACGTCACGTATCTATGTCAAGTGTGACGTCAGCAACTTCATCATTACAAAAGTATTCTTCATTTCTTTTACCTGTATGAGTTAAAATTCTGTTACAAATATTTTTATCTTTATTTAATATATTATTTATTTATCCATTATTATTATTATTATTATTATTATTATTATTATTATTATTATTATTATTATTATTATTATTATTATTATTTCAACAATTTTAACAAACTTTAACATATCTTTATTGAATCGAATCGATTTCACATAATCTTCATAAATTGAAAATAAATATATGAATTTATTGATACTCTTAAAGGGGAATTTATTGTAAAGTATTGTGAGAATTAGAAAGCTAATTCTGAACTCTTTCCTCGAGTTAAATATTGTGACAGTACAGGTGGCGCCTCAACCTACATATGAGAGTACAGTAAGTACAGTTATTCCTGGGTGGTGACAGTGAATATAATGTACAGTGAATGACATACCATCGGGGGCGCTGGAGTCAATGTTTACATGTGAACAGGAAGGGAGCAAATAACTTCCCTAGAGAACGCCACTTTCACCCTTCAGAAAAAATTTTCCTGTGAATGTCTGTATGTTTGTCTGTCATTATCGGCCCTCTTCTCATAGGAGATGGTGGTTTCTAAATTTACAATATCGGTTTCTATAAAGAATTTCAATTCATTCTAATCAAAAGTTAGAAACCGATTTACTCACTGATTTAGAGAACAAGTGTGAGGGTTTGAGGGAGACCGTAGCCTTCAAGTTATGACTCCAAGGGTGGGGAAATTGGAGGATAATACGAGATTGGTGGGTGGGAAATAGGTCACAGTAGTGTACACGTGCTGCTGAGAGAGAGAGTCTTATACCCTAACTAATCATTAAGCTCACCTAGGTACTTACTAAATTTTCCTCTCCTAGGTAAACTGTCACTTAAGATCTCCTAGGTAAACTGTCACTAAGCTCTCCTAGGTAAACTCACTAAACTCATCTAGGTACTTACTAAGCTTTCCCACACCTAGGTAAACTGCCACTAAGCTTTCCTCACCTAGGTAAACTGTCACTAAGCTCTCCTCACTTAATGAAACTCACTAAGCTTTCTTCACCTAGGTAAACTGTTACTAACCTCACCTAGGTACCTAGCTTTCTCTCCTAGGTAAACTGTCATAAGATCTCTAGGTAAACTGTCACTAAGCTCTCTAGGTAAACTCACTAAACTCATCTAGGTACTTACTAAGCTTTCCACACCTAGGTAAACTGCCACAAAGCTTTCCTCACCTAGGTAAACTGTCACTAAGCTCTCCTCACTTAAGTAAACTCACTAAGCTTTCCTCACCTAGGTAAACTGTTACTAAGCTCACCTAGGTACTTACTAAGCTTTCCTCACCTAGGTAAACTTACTAAGCTCACCCCCCAGTACATCACGAGTGGCTGTCAACTACAGCAATTCCTTTCACTGTAATTATTTTATGCGACTCAAAGCTGTTGTGTGTGTGTGTGTGTGTGTGTGTGTGTGTGTGTGTGTGTGTGTGTGTGTGTGTGTGTGTGTGTACGTCTTATGTATACCCTCATGTAAGCGTTGAGGACGTGTTTACACTTTCAATTTGTGTCTCACCTTTGTGTGTGTGTGTGTGTGTACGTGAAGTGCGACCACACACACACATTACCTACTCTACACACACACATATACACACACACACACACACAGTATAATATTCATCTAATAACGCTAATAACATACTGACTAATGAACACATATTTTGGTAGTGAATAATAACAACAATAATAATAATAAAACTATTATTACTACTACTACTACTACTAAGAAATACTACTACTACTACTATCGCTACTTAACTACTACTCAGCCAACACTACTACTACTATTACTAATTTTTTTAATGTGGTTCTCAGCCTCCCTTAATAGCCACACCTTCGCCACCATTTTATTACCTTAATATTAAATATCCTAATATAAGTAGCTATCTGTGTTGAGAGAACCCACCACTTTCTACCAACACTTTGCCCAGCAAACCTTCCCCACCTCCCCACCTCCTCCCCCATTCCCTCCACTCCCCCACCTCCCCATTCCTCCCCTCCCCTCCACCACCCCCCTCCCTCCTTCCCACCTCCCCTTCCTCCTCCTCTCCCCACCTCCCCTCCCTCCCCTCCCCACCCCCCCTCCTTCCCCTCCCACCTCCCCCTTCCTCCTCCCACCTCCCCCTTCCTCCTCCCCCCTCCTTCCCCTCCCCTCCCCTTCCTCCTCCCACCTCCCCCCTTCCTCTCCCCTTCCTCCTTCCCCTCCCACCACCCCTTCTCCTTCCCCTCCCCCCTCCCCCCCCTTCCTCTCCTTCCCTCCCACCTCCCCCTTCCCTCCTCCCCTCTCCCCCTCCCCTCCCCCTCCCCTCCCCACCCACCCCCCCCCTTCCCCTCCCACCTCCCCTCCTCCCCACCTCCCCCTTCCTCCTCCCCCTCCCCTTCCTCCCACCTCCCCTTTCCTCCTCCCACCTCCCCTTCCTCCTCCCCCTTCCTCCTTCCCTCCCACCACCCCTTCCTCCTTCCCCTCCCACCTCCCCTTCCTCCTTCCTCCACCTCCCCCTTCCCCTCCTCCTCTCCCACCTCCCCCTCCCCACCTCCCCTCCACCACCCCTTCCTCCTTCCCTCCCACCTCCCCCTTCCTCCCCACCCCCTCCTCCTCCTCCCCCCCTCCTCCTTCCCCTCCCACCTCCCCTTCCTCCTCCCACCTCCCCCCTTCCTTCTCCTTCCTCCTTCCCCCTCCCCACCACCCCCCCCTTCCTCCTTCTCCTCCCCACCTCCCCCTTCCTCCTCCCTCCCACCTCCCACCTCCCCCTCCCACCACCCCTTCCTCCTTCCCCCCACCTCCCCTTCCCTCCTCCCTCTCCCACCTCCCCTCCCACCTCCCCTTCCTCCTCCCCTCCACCCTCCCCACCACCCCCCTTCCCTCCTCCTCCCACCTCCCCCTTCCTCCTCCCCTTCCTCCTCCCCCTTCCTCCTTCCTCCCACCTCCCCCTCCCACCTCCCCTTCCCCCTTCCTCCTCCCACCTCCCACCTCCCCTTCCTCCCTCCCCCCTTCCTCCTCCTCCCCCCCCCCTCTCCTCCTCTTCCCCCCTCCCACCTCCCCCCTCCTCCTCCCTCCTCCTTCCCCCCACCCTCCCCTTCCTCCTTTCCCTCCCACCTCCCCTTCCTCCTCCCCTTCCTCCTCCCCCTCCCACCTCCCCCTCCCCACCACCCCCCTTCCCCCTTCCCCTCCCACCTCCCCTTCCACCTCCCCCCTCCTCCTTCCTCCCCACATCCCCCTTCCTCCTTCCCCTCCCACCTCCCCCACCTCCCTTCCTCCCACCTCCCCTTCCTCCCACCTCCCCCTTCCTCCTCCCCACCCCTACCCTGACACCACCCCCCTTCCATCTTGCTTACGCACATGGACGTTTTGAGTCTGTGTGACGTATGATCGTGTGTGTGTGTGTTCGTATACTTGCGTGTGTATACTCATTCTCAGAGCATAATGTTAAGCTTTCACAGAGAAAAAGAGAGAGAGAGAGAGAGAGAGAGAGAGAGAGAGAGAGAGAGAGAGAGAGAGAGAGAGAGAGAGAGAGTAGTATCAACATTGTAATTTATGTCTGTCTGTCTGTCTGTCTGTCTCTGTCTGCATGTATATATGTATGTATGTATGCATGTATGTATGTATGTATGTATGTATGTATGTATGTATGTATGTATGTATGTATGTGGTAGAATGACATTTAATTGTATCTAAGTTCATCTGACAATGAGTCAGTTTGTAACAGACAGTACCTGGGAATGACAGTACTAGTAACACACAGTACCAGGGATTGACAGTACTAGTAACAGACAGTACCAGGGATTGACAGTACTAGTAACAGACAGTACCAGGGATTGACAGTACTAGTAACAGACAGTACCAGGGATTGACAGTACTAGTAACAGACAGTACCTGGGATTGACAGTACTAGTAACACACAGTACCAGGGATTGACAGTACTGTAACACACAGTACCAGGATTGACAGTACTAGTAACAGACAGTACCAGGGATTGACAGTACTAGTAACAGACAGTACCAGGGATTGACAGTACTTGTAACAGACAGTACCAGGGATTGACAGTACTAGTAACACAGTACCAGGGATTGACAGTACTAGTAACACACAGTACCAGGGATTGACAGTACTTGTACACAGACAGTACCAGGGATTGACAGTACTAGTAACAACATTCCCAGGATTGACAGTACTAGTAACACACAGTACCAGGGATGACAGTACTAGTAACACACAGTACCAGGGATTGACAGTACTTGTAACAGACAGTACCAGGGATTGACAGTACTAGTAACACACATACCAGGGATTGACAGTACAGTAACACAGTACCAGGATTGACAGTACTTGTAACAGACAGTACCTGGGATTGACAGTACTAGTAACACAGTAACAGGGATTGACAGTACTTGTAACAGACAGTACCTGGGATTGACAGTACTAGTAACACACAGTACCAGGATTGACAGTACTAGTAACACACAGTACCTGGGATTGACAGTACTAGTAACAGACAGTACTAGTAACACACAGTACCAGGGATTGACAGTACTAGTAACAGACAGTACTTGTAACGAGACAGTACTTGTAACAGACAGTACCAGGGATTGACAGTACTATAACAGACAGTACCAGGGATTGACAGTACTTGTAACAGACAGTACCAGGGATTGACAGTACTAGTAACAGACAGTACTTGTAACAGACAGTACCAGGGATTGACAGTACTAGTAACAGACAGTACTTGTAACAGATAGTACCAGGGATTGACAGTACTAGCTAACAAACAGTACCATTGACAGTACCAGAACAGACAGTACCCGTAACAGACAGTACCAGGTATAGACGGGAGAGGAATTAAATCAACCTCACTGAACCTTGTACAGAGAGGCCATTGTCCTTCCCACGCACGAGATAACGTCACCACCACTGGCGATCACCTACGCCTGGCGACCTATTTCACCAACCTAAAAAAAAGAGAGAGAGAGAGAAGAAAAAAAAAAAAAGAGAGAGAGAGAGAGAGAGTATGTAAACAATAACAATTTGATTGAGTGAGATAATTACCTACCACAACCACCACCAACTTTCAACACCACACACACACACACACACACACACACACACACACACACACACACACACACACACACACACACACACACACACACACACACACACACCTACCTTCAAAGATTTCTCCCAACAGGTGAAGACGTCCGTAGGTGCCGTAAATAACAGCTAAGACGTTATTGTGTGAAATTAGTTCAATAACCTACGTGAGTTTCGCCTCAGTGAGAAGCGTGTAAGTGGAACATGGCGGCGAGTCTTAGTTCATGGCAGGACTTTGACTCGTATGGTGTTAGTCTATAAGGGTTGGTATACCTTTCTTCTGAGTATAGGTATCTCATGTGTTATCGTTAAGGGACTGTGACTCTATTTATCTAAGTTGACCTTCCCAACAACAAAGGACTGTACCGTATGGTGTTAGTCTATAAGGGTTGGTTTACCTTTCCTCTGGGTATAGAACTGAAATGTGTTGTTGTTAGGGATTTAGCCCTAGGGTATCAGTTTACAAGGGTGAAAATACTCTATATAGTGAACCTACATCTATATAAAGATCAGGAGATATTAACCCATATGGCGTTTGTAAATAAGAGTCGAAAATACCATAAAATACCTAACACATAAAGGCTAAAGGACTCTGAACCTTATAAATTCAACACATAAGGCTGAAAATATCAATCATCATTAAATTCCCGTCACCTAATGGCGCCCCAAACCACAATTTTGACGCGGGAATAAAACTTGATCACATCCTCCAGAGAACAGGCAACCGGAAGTACCCTTTAAAAGTTTAGGAAAGTACTTCAAAGTTTAGGGAAGTCTCATAGTTTAGGGAAGTACTTATTTAGGGAAGTACTTCATAGTTTAGGGAAATTAGTTTAGGGAAGTACTTCATAGTTTAGGAAGATATAAGTAATCCAATTTGACACCTTAAAAAACCTAATCTAATACTTTCCCCTTAACAGACAGTACCAGGAACAGACAGTACTAGTAAGAGACAGTACCAGGGATTGACAGTACTCGTAACAGACAGTACCAGGGATTGACAGTACTTGTAACAGACAGTACCAGGGATTGACAATACTAGTAACACACAGTACCTGGGATTGACAGTACTAGTAACACACAGTACCAGGGATTGACAATACTAGTAACACACAGTACCCCGGGATTGACAGAGCAACACACAGTACCTGGGATTGACAGTACTGTAACAGACAGTACCAGGGATTGACAGTACTAGTAACACACAGTACCGGATTGACAGTACTGTAACAGACAGTACCAGGATTGACAGTACTAGAACACACAGTACCTGGGATTGACAGTACTGCACAGACAGTACGAGAATGGACAGTACTGTAACACACAGTACCAGGGATTGACAGTACTAGTAACAGACAGTACCAGGATTGACAGTACTAGTAACACACAGTACCAGGATTGACAGTACTAGTAACAGACAGTACCAGGGATTGACAGTACTAGTAACAGACAGTACCAGGGATTGACAGTACTAGTAACACACAGTACCAGGGATTGACAGTACTAGTAACAGACAGTACCAGGATTGACAGTACTAGTAACACAGTACCAGGGATTGAAGTACTAGTAACAGACAGCACCGGGGATTGACAGTACTAGTAACACACAGTACCAGGGATTGACAGTACTAGTAACAGACAGTACCAGGGATTGACAGTACTAGTAACACACAGTACCAGGGATTGACAGTACTAGTAACACACAGTACCAGGGATTGAAGTACTAGTAACACAGTACCAGGGATTGACAGTACTAGTACGACAGTACCAGGGATTGACAGTACTAGTAACACAGTACCAGGGATTGACAGTACTAGTAACACACAGTACCAGGATTGACAGTACTAGTAACAGACAGTACCAGGGATTGACAGTACTAGTAACACAGCATCCAGGATTGACAGTACTAGTAACAGACAGTACCAGGATTGACAGTACTAGTAACAGAATACCAGGATTGACAGTACTAGTAACACACAGTACCAGGGATTGACAGTACTAGTAACAGACAGTACCAGGGATTGACATATACTAGTAACAGACAGTACCTGATTGACAGTACTAGTAACAGACAGGCAATAGGATTGACATACTAGTAACAGACAGTACCAGGGATTGACAGTACTAGTAACAGACAGTACCAGGGATTGACATACTAGTAACAGACAGTACCAGGGATTGAGAGTACTAGTAACACACAGTACCAGGGATTGACAGTACTAGTAACAGACAGTACCAGGGATTGACAGTACTAGTAACAGACAGTACCAAGGATTGACAGTACTATAAACACACAGTACCAGGGATTGACAGTACTAGTAACAGACAGTACCAGGATTGACAACTAGTAACAGACAGTACCAGGATTGACAGTACTAGTAACAGACAGAACCAGGATTGACAGTACTAGTAACAAGAGTACCAGGGATTGACAGTACTAGTAACACACAGTACCAGGGATTGACAGTACTAGTAACAGACAGTACCAGGGATTGACAGTACTAGTAACAGACAGCACCAGGGATTGACAGTACTAGTAACAGACAGTACCCAATTGACAGTACTAGTAACAGACAGTACCTGGGATTGACAGTACTAGTAACAGACAGAATTAGGATTGACAGTACTAGTAACAGACAGACCAGGGATTGACAGTACTAGTAACAGACAGTACCAGGATTGACAGTACCAGTAACAGACAGTACCAGGGATTGACAGTACTAGTAACACACAGTACCAGGATTGACAGTACTAGTAACAGACAGTACCAGGGATTGACAGTACTAGTAACAGACAGTACCTGGGAATGACAGTACTAGTAACACACAGTACCAGGGATTGACAGTACTAGTAACAGACAGTACCAGGGATTGACAGTACTAGTAACAGACAGTACCAGGGATTGACAGTACTAGTAACAGACAGTACCAGGGATTGACAGTACTAGTAACAGACAGTACCAGGGATTGACAGTACTAGTAACACACAGTACCAGGGATTGACATTACTAGTAACAGACAGTACCAGGGATTGACAGTACTCGTAACACACAGTACCAGGGATTGACAGTACTAGTAACACACAGTACCAGGGAATTGACAGTACTAGTAACACACAGTACCAGGGATTGACAGTACTAGTAACAGACAGTACCAGGGATTGACAGTACTAGTAACACACAGTACCAGGGATTGACAGTACTAGTAACAGACAGTACCTGGGATTGACAGTACTAGTAACACACAGTACCAGGGATTGACAGTACTAGTAACACACAGTACCAGGGATTGACAGTACTAGTAACACACAGTACCAGGGATTGACAGTACTAGTAACACACAGTACCAGGGATTGACAGTACTAGTAACACACAGTACCAGGGATTGACAGTACTAGTAACACACAGTACCAGGGATTGACAGTACTCGTAACACACAGTACCAGGGATTGACAGTACTAGTAACACACAGTACCAGGGATTGACAGTACTAGTAACACACAGTACCAGGGATTGACAGTACTAGTAACACACAGTACCAGGGACAACCAACTGTTTAAGGTGAAAGTACAGATAAGTTACTTTCTAAACACATGTGAGAAACTATATATATTTCGCTACTTTTTTTTACGAAGAAGATAATAAGAAAGTTGATGGCAGTGATCTTGAGAATTATTTAGGTTACCTGTGATTTTAATTGGACAGGTAGGTGTAGTCTGTCTATCTTTCTATCAGTCTGTCTGCCCGTCTGTCTGTTTTTATCTATCTGTCTGCTTAGTAAGGTATATTTTTTTTCCTTACAGAAGCAATAGGAACAATGGCGGCCAATGTTCTCTGAGACTCTAGTGAGTATGTGAAGACCTACCACTATTATCAGTACCTACCACTATTATCAGTACCTACCACTATTATCAGTACCTACCACTATCACCAGTACCTACCACTATTATCAGTACCTACCACTATTATCAGTACCTACCACTATCACCAGTACCTACCACTATTATCAGTACCAACCACTATCACCAGTACCTACCACAACCCAGCTTTCCTACCCCAGTACCCCACACTACCACCTACCACTATCCCACAACCACCACCTACCACTATCCCACCACCATCCAGCCTCCCTACCCCACCTACCACCACCTCGCCCCTGGGTATGGGTCAATGGGCAGGTTTTTCTATTCAAGGTTCACCACTTAGGGTCATGTAGAGATATACTTTGCATCAATTAAAAACTTCTAAGTTATAATTACCCCGTAACTGGATAAACAAAAACGCATCTAATTAATTCCAACAGGAAGATGGCGGCCCAAAAAAGAAGTGAGACATTAGTGTAACTGGTTTTCTTAGTTTTAATTGAGAGAAAAGAGAGAGAAACTGACGAAAGTCTTTGAAAAACCGGACATGTTGCCCTGAAGGATGCTGGTGGTCAACTGGGTACTCACCGCTATCTAGGTTAGTAGACAAGCTGCAGGCACCGTGACGTCAAACGACTCCACCAATCATCACCACATCTGGGAAATGACGCCATGATTTACCCATAGGCCACGGATGTTGATTGGTTGGTTGTCACTCTCCTTACAGTGTGATGTTAAATGTTTCCACCAATCAGTGCCACACCTGGGGAATGACGTCATGATTTACCCATAGACCACGGATGTTGATTGGTTGGTTGTCACTCTCCTTACAGTGTGATGTTAAATGCTTCCACCAATCAGTGCCACACCTGGGGAATGACGTCATGATTTACCCATAGGCCACGGATGTTGATTGGTTGGTTGTCACTCTCCTTACAGTGTGATGTTAAATGCTTCCACCAATCAGTGCCACACCTGGGGAATGACGTCATGATTTACCCGCCAGACCACGGATGTTGATTGGTTGGTTGTCACTCTCCTTACAGTGTGATGTTAAATGCTTCCACCAATCAGTGCCACACCTGGGGAATGACGTCATGATTTACCCATAGGCCACGGATGTTGATTGGTTGGTTGTCACTCTCCTTACAGTGTGATGTTAAATGCTTCCACCAATCAGTGCCACACCTGGGGAATGACGTCATGATTTACCCATAGGCCACGGATGTTGATTGGTTGGTTGTCACTCTCCTTACAGTGTGATGTTAAATGCTTCCACCAATCAGTGCCACACCTGGGGAATGACGTCATGATTTACCCATAGGCCACGGATGTTGATTGGTTGGTTGTCACTCTCCTTACAGTGTGATGTTAAATGCTTCCACTAATCAGTGCCACACCTGGGGAATGACGTCATGATTTACCTATAGAACAGTAATGTAGATCCAATAGACGTGTGTGTGTGTGTGTGTCTGTGTCTGTGTGTGTGTGTGTGTGCGTGCATGCGTGCGTGCGTGTGTGCATGTGTGCGTGTGTGTTCAAACTTTCTTATACTCAACACACACACCAACACAGTATGTCAGGCTGTTAGTTCCTGGACATAATACACACATCAACCTTGTACACACACCACAATGATACAGTCATAGTTAGGTGTGCGTGTGTGCAATATAAACATAAGTATGCATGTGTGTGTGTATGTGTGTGTGTGTGTACACATGTATGCATGTTGTACAGCATATGCATGTTTGTACATATGTATGTCTAAGAAACTTTCTACACACACACACACACACACACACACACACACACACACACACACACACACACACACACACACACACACACACAATGACTCTCTCAAGTCCCTGAACAATCGTAAGTTAAATTTCTCCCCCAAGATGTGAGAAGGTATTTAACTGACTCACTTAAGCTACGAGACAAAGTTAAGAAACCAATATGTCGGCCAAATTACCCAGAGACTCTACCGTCACCTTAATCACCTGTTGATATCCACGTGATTGAACAAGAGGAACGCCTGGTGATTGGTTACGCATGCTTGACGTCACATAAAAACCAGCCAATGAGAACGTGTGAAGCGATCCATGTAACATCTGACTAGCCACTCGCAGCGAATGAATAAAAACCTATCAGATGATTTGTCTAACGTGACGTAATAAAATAAATACCCCCAATGGGAACAAAAAATCAGATTAATATAAAATAATGTTATAAAATAGTTAACAGTAGCTTATGACAGATGATTCATGAAGGATATATGACGTCACAAAAAATAAGCCAATTAGAGACTAAAGCATCAGGCAATTTGATGAACAAAAGTGACGCCCCCAAAAAATTAACCAATCAGAGCAAAAGGATCTGATTTATCGAATAAAATCAATGACGTCACATAAAAATAAACCAATCAGAGTAGAGGAATTTATTTTCTCGTGTAATGTAAGTGACATCACAATGTAAACAGAGAGACTATTTACCTTACACATGCTTCAGAATCCAGCCATCATAAGTGGCATTTCTTAATCAGCTGTAGAGTGAAAGTTGGTTCTCATTATGTAAGTTGTAAATATGTAAACAGTTTGTAAGTGAAATTGTTAGTAAATACGCAACAGGGGCGGATCCAAGGGGAGAGGGGTGTGTTATTGGGGTCCAGATCCTCACCTTTTCTTTTAATGCAGTATTATTGTACTCAGGCGTTTTTTATACAATAAGCAATAATTACTATTGACGCAGGATATATATAATATTAGTGCACATAGCTCAAAATACACATAATATTGTCAGATTAAAATATTTTCTGGGGTTTGGAGACCCCCTCACATCATGGGACCCCCCACACCCTCTGGACTCCACCACACAACATGTGGATCATGGACCCCACACCACTACCCCACCCACCACACAGCCTCATGGACCCCCCCCACACAGCCTCATGGACCCCCCCAACACAACCTCTGGACCACCCCACACAGCCTCATGGACCCCCACAACCCCTCATGGACCCCCCCCACACAGCCTCATGGACCACCCCCCCACACACAGCCTCATGGACCCCCACACACAACCTCATGGACCCCCACACAGCCTGTGGTTTTCCCCAGCCTCATGGACCACCCCCACAGCCTCATGGACCCCCCCCACACCTCATGACCCCCCCCACAGCCTCTTGGACCACCCCCCACACACAGCCTCCTGGACCCCCCCACACCATGGACCACCCCCACACACAGCCTCATGGACCCCCACACAGCCTCCTTGGGACCCCCCACACAGCCTCATGGACCCCCTCCCCACACAGCTCAGGGCCCCACCTCATGGACCCCCTTTTTTATATTCCTGGATTCGCCCCGGTGTAAGGTATTTTTTCTGCCATGTACGCTAAACCTTGGGTAGTGACGTATTACTATCCTAACCTAAGTTTATTCTAACTTAAGTCTATCCTAACTTAGCTAACTTAACTCTATCCTAACTTAGCTAACTTAAGTCTATCCTAACCTAAGTCTATCCTAACCTAAGCCTATCCTAACTTAGCTAACTTAACTCTATCCTAACTTAGCTAACTTAAGTCTAACCTAACCTAAGTCTATCCTAACCTAAGCCTATCCTAATTTAAGTCTATCCTAACTCAGTCTACCCTAACCTAACTTAAGTGTATCATAACCTAACTTACACACACACACACACACCTGAATTCTAACCACCAATCAGATCCTCTTGTAAATAATCAAACCTTTTTTAATTGGTCAATGAGTGTCGTTAAGTTAACTAATGACTTCCTCCATGACAAGCCAATACTGACATATTTTTAGCAAGGTTAATGAGCTCAGGTGTGATGAGGCAGACTAACACAGGTACACGACCGGTAGTTAACTTCCGGTATACGATGGAACTGCTGATTAATTAGATACGGTATAGGTAACTGATTTAATACATTATGGTACAGTATGTATCTGAAAGTATGTGTATTATTGTATACATAGACAATCATGTATACCTGTACATATATGCTTCTATGTATGAATGTACTGTACTGTAATTACACATACAAGATACATACACAAATATTCAAATATACATATAAGTATTTCTAAACAGTTAAATATCCCATCAGCTTAAAAAATGGTGGAAAATATTAATAAAAAAAGATTAATAATTTTAAATCCCAATATTTGTAAACATTTCAATATGCAGAGAAAAACATAAAATATGGCGGGAAAGTCATGAGAGCTTCCATCTCTATCATAAGACAAAGTAATAATTCATATCTTTGTAATAAATAATAAATAATAATAATAATAATAAGTGGTAAGTCTTAAATATTCCGTAGGTGTTAGTATTATATTAAAGCAATAAATTATAGACCACAGACGTAAAATAATAGTGGAATTATAGATTAAGAATATATTGTTTTTTGACACTAGGACCAATATTTTATTTATAAGAATGTAATTAATTGAAAAGACATTGCAATGTTTTTGTTTTGAGGGAAAATACGTACAGGTATATATATTTTTTTCACTATTAATAAAGAATATTTTTTTTGCAGGTTTGGACACAATCAAGGGCAAGAAATAAACACTAAATGTGAAAACAACAACAATATGCAGAAACTAGTCACAATCTCCCTGGCGGTTTTCCTATTGGTCGGGAACCGCTGGGTGAGGGCACTGCCAACCAATCAAAATACTGCTGGAGTGGAAGAGGAAGCTGCTGATAGGCCAACAGATATGGAAGCACAAGAAACCCAGAAGAGATTCGTCATAGCTGAGCCGCCCCCCAGACACGAGGTACATATATCAACATTGTGAATAAGGTGATCGGTCAATGTTAAAGAAAATCCTACGAACAGGATATCTTAACGAAATTTTTTACCATTATTTGATTGTTAGATATATAGGTATTCCGTTAATCAATAATAACTGTGAAGAATACCAGTAATAATCATAATAATTACCAATAACTGTACAATAATCACCAGTCATTATAATTTCACGAGTAATGTTGTTGACAGACAGGGCAGCGGTGGCGAGTCCCTCCCCCATGGTCCAGCTCGACTGACTTTGTGCCCAATCTACCCTGGCAAACCTCGCCCAGGTATGTAGAGAGAGAGAGAGAGAGAGAGAGAGAGAGAGAGAGAGAGAGAGAGAGAGAGAGAGAGAGAGAGAGAGAGAGAGAGAGACTGACAGACATAAATTGACAGATATACAGGCAGACACAAATATATTTAGACAGAGTGAAAAACAGACGACAAGACAGACAGACATACAATAGAGTAAAAAGGATATATATACTATACAATTATCCCACCTCATCATGACCTAACAAGTGGCTGCGTCTACATCCATCTTGAACTGTTACCTGTAATTAAAGATTCCAGTCCTATTTATAAAAACTATACCTTTATAAAATACTATTATTAAAATATCTATAATTTATTGGTTTATATTATAGAGAAGCCTTAATGGATTAATTTAACTGAAAGAAATTACTTTACCTTCAAAAAATATATAGAATATAATATCCTTAAATATTGCCTCTATCATTTTCTTTAATAAAAAAAATGTTACAGAAAATGGATTAATCTCAAACTAATATAATAATAATAATAATAATAATAATAATAATAATAATAATAATAATAATAATAATAATAATAATAATAATAATAATAATAATAATAATAATATAGTACTCAAGGGCGACTCCAGGAATATCAAAAGGGGGGGCCAAGAGGTTGTGGGTGGGGGGACATGGTGACTTTTTTTTCTTTTTTGTAGAGAAATGAGGAATGAAGGAAGATTAGAGGTGGGGGCAGGAAGTTATAGTTCGGAAATTGAAGAAGTTTAGGAGGAGGTAAGAGAGGGCGGGCTGACCGCCTAGCTAAGCTAATAGTGTGTTAGGGATGTGTCATGGGTTAGTTATTGTCTGTCGGTACAGGCACTAGACAGCCTACCATGTCCCATATATGGGTGTTTTAAGGGCCTTATTTCATATTCCGCCAACCCTACTGGCGGATGCTGGTCTAGGGGGTTGTCTACTGCCTGGCCGTGTAGATCAGGGGTGGTGACGGACCTTTTGAGATTTCGTAGAGTTTTGGGAACCATGTATGGTTGTTGTCGTTATCTGGTGGGAGTCTTTGAAGGAGTTCTTGCTCTGCTCGTTCTATCTTTTGCCAGACTCTGTTGGCCAGGGTGTGCAGCTGCTGGTTGATGGGTTTTATTCTCAGGTCTCTATGTATCTCAGCTGTGGTTCTGGTGAAGGGGTATCTTTCACCTGTGACGAATCTTCGGGCTTCATTTTGGGCCACCTGTATTTTTAATATTTGAGTGGTGCTCATAGTATGAAGAGGTACTGCTGGGTAAGTTAATATCGGTGTGATAAATGATGTCACCAGGCGGAGTTTTATTTTCTCAGGAAGCGCTTTAAAGCGGTATAGTTTTCTCAGCTCTCTTCTTGCCTTTTCCTTCCTGGTGTGGACATGATGGTAGTAACCTGTCGTGGATATAGGCAGGCCCAGGAGGGTGCCTCTGCTTTTGTATTCTATCTGGGCATTATTGGTTACTAATGGATGGGTTTTCCTTCCGCATAAGGGTATCACTGTGAATTTCGGGAGACTGGTTTAGATTTTCCAGTGTTTTTCGTAATTATTTACCCTTTCTATTTCCCGCCTGATGTTGTCGACCTGTAACGCTCGCGATTTTCCTTGATGTGTTGTTATTTGAGTGACGTCATCTGCATACATATCTTCGCCTATTCTTGTGTAGATAATATATAGGGTGGGGAGAGGACGCTGCCCTGAGGGACTCTGCTCATGAGTGGGAAGGTCTCTCTTGCGTTGTCCTACCCTCAGTCTAGCATTTCTGCCGTCAAAAAAGTTGCAAAGCAACTTTTCAATGTTGGTGGGAAGTCCGAGTTGGAGGATCTTATATTTTAGACCGTCGTGCTAGACTTTGTCAAATGCCTTCGCTACATCCCGGAGAGTTAGATTACATTGGCTACCACTCGCCGCGGCTCTGGCTATGTTTTCACATGCCAGGGCTATCGCTGTTGTGGTGGACTTCCCTTTCCTGAACCCGAATTGTCTGCAGTTGACTCTGTTGTTTCCAGGTGATTTCTCAGACGGTTATTGATGATTTTTTTCTAGGATTTTTCCAGGTACTTCGAGGAGGGAGATCGGTCTGTAGTTTAGTGGGACGGCTGGGTTCTTTCCTTGTTCTGGTGTTAGGGTAATTGTGGCCTCTTTGAATTTAGTTGGGAAGTAACCCGAGGCCAGGCAAGCGTTCATTGTGGTTCTCAGTCTCTCCATGGCCGGGTTGTTTATGTGGCTGAGGATCTCCTTCGTATTGGAGATGGCTGTGTTGAGTTCTTCCGAGGTGATTGGTTTGGACAGTGGGCTGTCCACTCTCAGATCCTCCCATATGATTTCAGGGGAAGGCTGAGTGCGGTGTGTCTGGGCCCTGAGTTCATCAAGGACGAGCTCCTCGTGGGGACCATCAAATCCCCTATTCTCTTCATATGTCTCTGAATATGGGTTCTTTGTCTTGGTCGTCATATATTTTACTTCCTGCGTGGTCAGTTATATATGATGACTCGTTACGGCTGCAACCTTTCAGTCTCTTAACTCGACGCCAGAACTCTCCTGGATCGTTGTATGTATGTGAGAGTTGTTCAACTATTTCGGCCCATTTAAGGTTGCTTTGTTCCAGAGATCTTGTTTTTATTTCCTCCCGGATTCTTCTGTATGTATTGTAGCCAGTGAGCCCACCCAGTTTGGGGTTATGAGGGGGGGGAGAGTTGCTGTAAGACTCCAGAATTATTATTATTTTATTTTAAATCTGACCAATATTATGGCCATTTCGAGGCCATGTGCACTTGATATTATGATATATTCTGAGGTCAATAGTAATTACTGTTTACTATACAAAAACGCCTGAGCACAATACTGCATTAAAGAAAAGGTGAGGATCTGGACCCCACGGACCTCCCTGGATCCGCCCTTGATACTGTAATAATAATAATGGTATATTTATAATAATTGATGTACTATATTAAATTATTTTAAGAACCCATTACAGTAAAATAAAAAAATATACAATTACAATTATACGATTTGTGAAAGATGTAAGTTTTTGTTGACAGTATTAATGCGCTTTACTAAAACTACTGACTAGACTCCTAGAGGCTGAGAGATGAAACCATGGCATTATAATACTAGGCCCTGTTTTGTATTGGGCTGTGTGATAAATAACCCTCAAAACAAGATGTAAGAATATTCCTAACTGCTTGACTTAAGATAAAACACAAATATAACATTAAAATTATACTGAGACTCTACCTTATCTATGCTGTACGTTCAACTTAACACCAGTTAGAAGACAAAATTAATGTACGGAATCTTTCCTTGGGTCTTTGTGTTAAATTTTGTCTCCTAACTAGTATTAAGTGAATGTAGGGGTCACAGCTCAAGGTTGAAGAAGCCACAAGTCCAGATAACTGTGAGGGGTAACTTTATTGGAGTGAAAGTTGTGAACTCTTGGAACAATCTACCAGAGAGTGTTGTGACGGCACCGAGTGTGAGCTGTTTCAAGACCAGACTTGACCAACACTGGAGCAGGTACAGATACATTCAGGAGCCAGTGCATGACCAGTACTTGCCAACAGTGTGTAACAGAGACGTGACTGGTAGCCCAAGAGGTTAACGAGCCGATCAGTGGTAAAGAGGATAAAAGTAAAAAGTATCTAGTTAAGGTAGAGTCTCAGTGTTAATGCCTACCCTCGTCTCCCTGTAACAACCATGACAGCTCACACAAGTGGTGGAGATTATTAACTCAAATATTAATGTCTCACACCGTTACACTATAAGTAACTGCAAATCACATGGGGCCTTGTTATAATAGCCCCCAAGCTAACCATACCTAACTATCAGTATGGGGATCTATTAGGACCAGAGGGCCCATTAAAACTGAGGCCCATTAAGACCCATTCAAGACTTGCACTCCAGTTCAAATGGTTAGGTTAGGGGCCTTGCGAGGACTGAAACACATAATAACTGAGGCCCATAATAACTGGGGCCCATAATAATTGGGGCCCATAATAATTGGGGCCCATAATAACTGGGGCCCATAATAATTGGGGCCCATAATAACTGGGGCCCATAATAATTGGGGCCCATAATAACTGGGGTCCATAATAACTGGGGTCCATAATAACTGGGGTCCATAATAACTGGGGCCCATAATAACTGGGGCCCATAATAACTGGGGCCCATAATAACTGGGGCCCATAATAACTGGTACCCATAATAACTGGGGTCCATAATAACTGGAGCCCATAATAACTGGTACCCATAATAACTGGGGCCCATAATAACTGGGGTCCATAATAACTGGGGTCCATAATAACTGGGGCCCATAATAACTGGGGCCCATAATAACTGGGGCCCATAATTGGGGTCCATAATAATTGGGGCCCATAATCAGCCCATAATAATTAAACATAATAATCAGTCCATAATACTGGGGCCCATAATACCAGTCTATAATAACTGGGGCCTATAATAATTGGGGCCCATAATAACTGGGGTCCATAATAACTGGGGCCCATATTACCAGTCTATAATAATTAGCCCATAATACCGGGGCCTATAATAATTGGGGGCCATAATAACTGGTACCCATATTAACTGGGGCCCATAATTGGTACCTATTATAACAACGTCTAACAGTATTAGTTGGTTGGGCTGAGGTCTATTAGACAGCCAGTTACCCTATAAAAGCCTCTCTCCTCACAACCACATACCAACCAGTCAAAGTACCACCTGCAACCAAAACTAACCAACATTTGCTTGTCTCTAAACCAAACAACATTGCATGAGATCTTCAAGCACGTATCTCAATAAGGAATGACCCAAACTGACTACTCCAATTCACTAAATGCTTGAAATGACTTTGAATGACCTAATCTAACTAATTTTAATTGACTTGCTTGTTAAGGAATGACCCAAACTGACTACTCCAATTCACTAAATGCTTGAAATGACTTTGAATGACCTAATCTAACTAATTTTAATTGACTTGCTTGTAAAAATGACTTGCCTTAAAATTACTAATATGGTTAGATGTTTGCTTGAATAATAACTAAACTATTATATTATATCAGGTGAAGATTAGGGAAACCAGTTCATTTCACCTGTTGAGTAAAGCTAACAATACCTGGGGGGGTTAGATTAGGTTAGGTTAGCTTATCTTAGATTAGATTAGGTTTGATTGGATTATATTTACGTTTTATTAGATTAGTTTAGCTTTAGATTAGTTTAGGTCACTTAAGGTTAGATTTGATTAGGTTTTAGAGTGGCAAATCATCAGGTGAAATAAGCTAGGGTGCCTAATCTTCAGGTAATCCCATTAAACTAATTCCTTATGTGCTTATAATAACATAGAAGTGAGTCAATGTTCCTCCTCTCTTCCAAATTTTCAGGAGTTTCCCCTCGATAGTTGACGCGGGAAGTGTAGGGGGTGAGTTTGGCAGTCGATTACCTGATCCTTCTGCCTCTCCTTCCTTACCTTCTTCCTCTTCCTTATCACCTTCCCGTAAGCATACCTCTTCCTCCTATATACCGTCCCGTAATCATTTCTCCTCCTCATATGCTTCCTTCTCTCCTCCTGTCCCACGTTCGTCATTCATTCCATCACCAAGGTCTTCCCCAACACGCACCAAAAGACCTCGAAGAGTATCCGGGTCTTCAAGTACCAAGATATCCACCATCCAACCTACGTCCCTCGTCCTAACTACACCATCCACCTTGTCTATACCATCCATCCCACCCACATCCTCCACGCTGCCCACGTTACCCATTTTGCCCACATCATCCACCCCACCCACACCTTCCAGCCCGCCTACATCATCCACCCAGCCCATGTCATCCACCCCACCCACATCAACCACTTTCTACCCACAACCCCCACCCATCCGAACCCTAAGGAACCGAACCCAGTCTTCCCCCCAAACGATCGAATCCGACTCTTTCCGATCACTAGAGAAAGGAATCCAAACTCCCTCACATCCGGGGTCCTACGAGACTCTGGTGGACTCTTTGAAGAACGTCCCAAGAGGTCCTACGACTCACAGAAGGAGATATAAGGAACTGACACGTCCCCAGCGACCCGTCCTTAACACAGACAGGACAGACAGGCAGGTGCAGACAGCGTACACAGACATGATAAGCAGACACAGACAGCCACTGTACACAGACATAAATAACAGAGAGCTGAGACTCCCAGGAGAAAAGACTCCCTGGAGACAACCCAACAAGAGTGAGAGCCTACAAGACACAGACACAGTGGAACCTCATACAGACACAGCGGAACCTCATACAGACACAGTGGAACCTCATACAGACACAGTGGAACCTCATACAGACACAGTGGAGCCTCATACAGACACAGCGGAACCTCATACAGACACAGCGGAGCCTCATACAGACACAGCGGAACCTCATACAGACACAGTGGAGCCTCATACAGACACAGCGGAACCTCATACAGACACACAGTGGAACCTCATACAGACACAGTGGAACCTCATACAGACACAGTGGAACCTCATACAGACACAGCGGAACTCACACAGACACAGTGGAACCTCATACAAACACAGCGGACCTCATACAGACACAGCGGGAACCTCATACAGACACAGTGAGACCTCATACAGACACAGCGGAACCTCATACAGACACAGTGGAACCTCCACACACAGACACAGCGGAACCTCATACAGACACAGCGGAACCTCATACAGACACAGCGGAACCTCACACAGACACAGTGGAACCTCATACAGACACAGCGGAACCTCATACAGACACAGTGAAACCTCATACAGACACAGTGGAACCTCATACAGACACAGCGGAACCTCATACAGACACAGCGGAACCTCATACAGACACAGTGGAACCTCATACAGACACAGTGGAACCTCATACAGACACAGTGGAACCTCTGGGGACGGACGAGAGACAGGCGCCATCCATGGACATTCTTGGGATGGAGTCAACTAAGAGACAGATTGGCCGAGACAGAGAGACAGTGAGACAGACAGTACCGAAAGAGGGAGAGATAGACAGAGACCAAGAGACAGTAATTAAAGAGAGTGAGACAGACAGAGATACACAGACAGATGGAGAGAGAGACAGGGACCAAGAGACAGGAATTAAAGTGAGACAGACAGACAGAGACCAAGAGACAGGAATTAAAGAGATAATCTCCCCCAACGACCCCCAAGACAGGCTACAACAGGATGACGACCCACTGAGACGACACCACGACTCGACGCCAGACAGGTATGAAGGCTAAGGTGGTAGTGGTGGTAGTTGTGGTAGGTGTTGGTAGTTGTGGTAGTGGTGGTAGTTGTGGTAGGTGTTGGTAGTTGTGGTAGTGGTGGTAGTTGTGGTAGGTGTTGGTAGTTGTGGTAGGTGTTGGTAGTTGTGGTAGGTGTTGGTAGTTGTGGTAGGTGTTGGTAGTTGTGGTAGGTGTTGGTAGTTGTGGTAGGTGTTGGTAGTTGTGGTAGGCGTTGGTAGTTGTGGTAGGTGTTGGTAGTTGTGGTAGGTGTTGGTAATTGTGGTAAGCATGGTGAAGTTACTACTGTACTGATGGTGGTAATGGTGGTAGTTGGTTATGTATGGTTGGAGACCTTACCGGTAACCCTCCTGCTACCATCCACCACTACCACCAGGTACAATTTGTTACCACAGAGACCTTACTGGTAACCCTCCTGCTACCATCCACCACCACCACCAGGTAATATTTGTTACCACATTAGCCACCACCATCAGTTAAAGAATATTCCCCTCACCATCAAGCCATTTTCTTTGGTGTATTTTACTCTCTAAACACTCATAAACCATCACTTGACCTAAAGCACATTTCTTGACCTGTTATCTACCCTAAATGGTATATTAACATGACTGTGTTTATACTTTGTCTTCATGGTTCGGCTATACTTCAGGTCAACCAATCCCTTAATAACCTCTCAGCATGTTCCTTCCCTGATTAATCCCTATAAATCCCTCAGGTCTTGTGTACTGAGGGGAGTGCATGTCGGTCAGCTGAGGTATAGAAAGATGAGACAACAAACTAGCTGAGTCAGTTTGACCTCAGTGGAGAAAATATCTAGACTTTGTATAAAATAATTCTTGTAAACGATACATTTTTTTACCCTTACAGGATCTAATTAAGTATTTCAACCTTCAATATAATCAACAAATATTATAAATAATATAACTTTACCATTACAGGATCATATATGTACGATCTGTTGTTATAGGATCACATAATGTATTCCAATCCTTATAATCTTCAATTTCTATAAACAATACAACATCTGCCCTTACAGGATCATATAATCCAATCTCATTCCCATATGGTTGATGCCTTGGGTTATTTCGCTTATATTTTAGGCTCGAGTGTTTGTGTGGTCAATTTGGTGACTGTGTTCTGTCCTTTTATGTAAACAAAATAATAATACCCGTAAAGATAAAACAATACTACAATAATAATAAGATGTAATAATGATATAATAATACAGTAATAATAATAATTCTTACACACACACACACACAACCTCCCGACTCCAACCATCTTCCATGTCCAGGGACTATAGATGCACCATGGAAACACCCACAATAACTACCTCATCTCCCCACAGGACCCCAGCAGCCAAGCGCCCACCTCCACAACGTCTCAACCATAGCCTTCGAATCCACTCATACCAGAGCACCTACCCCTTCGAGTCTGAGGTCCGGGGTCAGGGCTATCACTCGAGAATTAGGTTCGATCCCTTTAGTAGCGGAGTGCCCCTCAAGGACCAGCAAGCTCCCAAGGGTCAGACCTTTGGGAATTGGTCACCGCGACCTGCCCCAACTAGCAGCGGTGAGGGCAGTGGATCTAGGGTACGAGGTGACCGCCCACTAGCGTCTCACTCACAGCCTGTATCTACCGGCCAGCGTGGCAGACCAGCTTCATATTCCACCTTCTCACAGCACTTCCCTAGTCCCCCATCTCAAAGTTCCGAAACCACTGGATATCAGAACCCCGCCTTAAATAATCAGCCGTACAGTTTTCAAGGTAATCTCCCACTAGCACCGACACCACCACCCCAGCCGATACTCACCAGGCCGTTCTTGCATCCAGGAAACCTACCAGCGCTGCCTGAAGGAGTTACACTGGATGGTGGTGGATCATACGACCTTCCTGACCCCATATTTGACACACCTCACCCACCACACACCCATCAACCACATCCCGATGATAGTGTCCCCACCAGTTACGAGTTTGATTACCCCAGTGTGGCTAACGTCTTCGAGGACGGACCAAATAGTGGAGATATTGTTTTCGAGGGTGGGCCTGATGTCTTCGAGGGTGAGCCAAATGATGGGGCTAATGTCTTCGAGGGTGAGCCAAATGATGGGGCTAATGTCTTCGAGGGTGAGCCAAATGATGGTCTTCGAGGGTGAGCCAAATGATGGGGCTAATGTCTTCGAGGGTGAGCCAAATGATGGGGCTAATGTCTTCGAGGGTGAGCCAAATAATGGGGCTAATGTCTTCGAGGGTGAGCCAAATAATGGGGCTAATGTCTTCGAGGGTGAGCCAAATAATGGGGCTAATGTCTTCGAGGGTGAGCCCAATAATGGTGATAACGTCTTCGAGTCTCCCAGCAACGACAGAGAGACGAGGCCAGAAGAGGGGAGACACAGCCCAGGTGGTGAGGTCTCATCCACTGGTCACCTGGCGCTAGAGACTAACATCGACGACACCTTCTCTGCTCCTCCTCCTGTCCACAACCAAGGCCCACCTCCACACACTGGTTCTGACAACGATGACAGTCCACCACCACCAATTTATTCTGATGGTATTGTAAATTCATCACCACAAATACATTCTGACAACACTGAGAGAGAACCTAAACGATTCAATTCTGACAACATTGGAAGTGGACCTATACAAATCACCTCTGACAACATTAAAAGTGACTCTCCTCAGCTCACTTCTGACAACAGCGAAAATTCACCACCACAAACTGCCTCAAGTCATGCCAGTAACCCACCACACAACCCCACAAAAGCCGACACTGTAATCAAAACGTCATCGTCTCCCGTTAATGTTGATTACTACGATAACCTATACGACGAGTTCCTGGATATGTATTACGATGCCGAGAGTGATGAAGGTCAGTCGTCTATTTCACAAACTCCCTCAAGATCGACGTCTCCTAAGTCCATCCAGTCTTCACCATCATCTTCGGACAATCTCGCTGGTGCCGTTCCTGTGGAGATGTCGACCACTACCACCGCCTCTACCACGACTGAGTTTACACCGTCTACAACAAGTACCACCACAACTTCTACACCACCACCACCACCCGTAACAACCACAACAACACCACCACCACCACCACCCATAACAACCACTACTACTCCTCTTCCTACTACCACTACCACCACCCCTCCTCCTACCACTACTACGACCACCCCTCCTCCTCCTACTACTACTACCACCACCCCTCCTCCCACTACCACCACCCCTCCTCCTCCCTACCACTACTACGACCACCTCTCCTCCTCCTACCACTACTACGACCACCCTCCTCCTCCTACCACTCACCACCACCACCACCCCTCCTCCTCCTACTACCACCACCACCACCACCCCTCCTCCTACTACCACCACACCACCACCACCCCTCCTCCTCCTACTACCACCACCACCACCACCCCTCCTCCTCCTACAACTACTACCACCACCCAAACTCCTTCTACAACAGCAAGTAGAATAATACCAGAAGTCCCTACAAGACCTACTCTACTTAGTCAGCGAGGGAGATTCAAGACAAACCCGTACTCCAGAAGGCTTAGCGGGGAGAGGCTAGCGGGGAGCAGTTCTGTGGTGAACGAGCGAGTGTCGGACCAAGAACTTCGTGAACCTGTGGACCAAAAAGTGACGACTCTGCCATCTTCATCTTCAAGCTCGGGAGAAACAGGTTAATATATTTGGATTAATTTAGAGTTATTTGTCTGTCTGTCTGTCTGTCTGTCTGTCTGTCTGTCTGTCTGTCTGTCTGTCTCTGTCTGTCTGTCTGTCTGTCTGTGTTTCAGGTAGAGATTGTTATTGTTTATAGAGGAATTCTTTGTCTGTCTGTCTGTCTGTCTGTCTGTGTTTCAGGTACATATAATTATACAGATATTAATTATTTATTTATCTGTTTCAAGATTGTTATTAAAATACACCAATTAATTAGGTCAGTTAATCATAAGGTGAAATTAACTAGGGGGGGTTAATCTTCAGGTGATCCAATTCAACCACATTAAACTGGCATCGTGTTACAGAGAGAGCAGGACCTATCATCAGCCTGTCGGAGATCATGCAGGGTATGGACATGACCCTCCCACAGTTCCTGGTCTCCCTCAAGGATCACAGCATGACCATGAAGGATTTCACCACCAGTCTACAGGCCAGAGGACTCACGCAGAGGGAGTTCAAGAAGGCGAAGGGGAATATGGAGTCTCTGCTTAACCTACTGAAGGGGGAGTTGGAGTCCAGTGATTCAGCCAGTGGGGGTGGTGATGACTCGCCTGATGAAGGAACGACCACCACCCAGAAACCAGTGAGTTCTATACCCTACTGGCTCACCACTAGACCTACCTGGAGGCCACCAACCACAACTACCACCACTACTACCACCACCACTACTACTACTACTACTACTACCTCCACTACCACAACACAGCCACCAACTCCAGCCTCCCAACCTAAGATATTTGGTTTTCGTCCCGGTGGTCGACCTCAGTTTCCCAACACACAAGAGGACAAGGTAGAGGAAGACGACACACAGGAGACAGAGCAACACTCAGGCCAGAAGGACAAGTCACCGACCCCCATCAAACTGGACATGGCCGCCATCATGAAGGACAAAGGTCTCAGTGCCTCAGATATCCTCCACAACCTGGGTTCTCTCTTCACTGTGGCCGACCAAGATACTCCCAACCCTGACGACAACAACACCACTTCACGAGACAACAACACGACTTCAGGTGAGACTAGGGAGAGAGGAGAAGATGAGGAGGAGACAAGTGACACAAAAGATGAGGATAGTGAGGAGGGTTCGTCATCCACCTCACAACCTGAGACAGACTCCACGTCCACTGTGTCTCTGAGGCCTTACAATCCCTCTGCAGGGTCAGAGAGGTACCATCCCCGCCCCTACAGGCCTCTGGGTCAGGGTGGCGGCTGGGGCGGTGGTGGGAACCAACACCGCAGCATCATCACCAACAGACGACACACCACCTTGAGGCCCACCCTCCGCCCACCCTACCAGCCACCGCCGATAAAACCCACAGAGTTGGATGTCCTCCACACCTCTACACCCTCATCCAACGACAACAAATTACCCTTTGGTCTTCCTGGAGGAGGAATACCCGTAGGGACTCTCTCTGGCCAGGCATATCACCCCCGGTACAACAACGACTACATCCCCGTATACGACAACGACCCCAACTCCCTCAACATGTCCACTAAGAGCGCAATCATGGCAGCATCGGTCCTCGGCGGGGTGGCCATGTGCGTCTTCCTGGCTATCCTGGTGGTGGTAATGTACCGTGGGCGCGTGAGGTTCAGACGCACGCCCCTGGCACTCTCCAGTAACGCCTCCTCCTCCTCCCTCCCGCCCATATACTCCACCAGGTTCAGCGGAGGTAAAAGCACCAGTAAGTCGTCAGGGTTATGGGGGACACTGAAGAAACGATTCGATCCTTACTCGCTAAGTCCGACCCCTACCGTCATGACCTGAGGCCAAAGCATAAAACTTATTTCATTACACTCATCTGATTGTAATGCCACTCAGGACAGTCAATCAGAAAACTTCCCTGATTACCAACTTAATGCAACACTCAGAGCTTTTGCCTATGGTATTGATAACCCCAAACACTCAGGACAGTCAATGATACAGCTCTGACCTGACACTCAGAACACTCAACTACTGATTTCCCTAAACTTACATCATCCAACATACACTCACCTGATGATAACATTACTCAACACTCAGGATAGTCAATCAGATAATTCACCAGACACTCAGACAACAAAAGCAGTTAATCAGCACACTCCCATGATACTGATTTCCCCAGACATTCAATACAGATACCCAGTTACACTCAGAACACTCATCCACTCACGATCCGATGCCCAGTTAAGAGTGTTGAATTAAAGAAGCCAATCCCATCATCATCATCATCATCATCATCATCATCATCATCATCATCATCATCATCATTATCATCATCATCATCATTATCAACAATGTTTTATGGCCATTTCTCGTACTTGTGGGAGTTAGCTGTTATTACCTGATGACAGTTGTTGAGTAAAACCATATTGGAATGACCACCTCACTCCTCCCTCGTTAATGACCCAAGGAGTTAGCCCCAGGAACCACGGTACAGGCATAGGCATAGCTCTGGATGCCCTCCTTAATGCCAAACCCAACTGGTGCTGAGTGAATGTATCTAGTTGAGGTAGAGTCTTAGTGTAATTCTGATGCCAAGTCGGACCTTGGCTCTGTGCTTTAGTTTTAATCGGCCAATTAGATACGTTCAAGAATATCCAGTTGTAGGGAATAGTCAATGTACGAACCACTAAAAATTCATCTGTTTTTTTTTGTTATTTTAGCTTAAGTCAGTTAGATACGTTCTCTCATCACCAGTTAGGAGGAAAATTGAACATAGGAACCTTTGAGAATCCATCTTGTGTGGTAGCTTAAGTGAGTCAGTTAGATACGTTCCCACATCACCAGTTAGGAGGAAAATTGAACTGGGAACCTTTGAGAATCCATCTTTGTGTGGTAGCTTAAGTGAGTCAGTTAGATACGTTCTCACATCACCAGCTAGGAGGAAAATTGAACTTAGGAACCTTTGGGAATCTTGAGAATCCACCTTTGTGTGGTAGCTTAAGTGAGTCAGTTAGATACGTTCTCACATCACCAGTTAGGAGGAAAATTGAACTTGGGAACCTTTGAGAATCCATCTTTGTGTGGTAGCTTAAGTGAGTCAGTTAGATACGTTCTCACATCACCAGTTAGGAGGAAAATTGAACTAGAACCTTGAGAATCTTGAGAATCCATCTTTGTGTGGTAGCTTAAGTGAGTCAGGATACGTTCTCACATCACCAGCTAGAGGAAATTGAACTTAGGAACCTTTGAGAATCTTGAGAATCCACCTTGTGTGTAGCTCAGCCAGTTAGGAGGAAAAGATGTTCTCACATCACCAGTTAGAGGAAAAATTGAACTTGGGAACCTTTGAGACTCCATCTTTGTGTGTAGCTTAAGTGAGTCAGTTAGATACGTTCTCACATCACCAGTTAGGAGGAAAATTGAACTTAGGAACCTTTGAGAATCCATCTTTGTGTGGTAGCTTAAGTGAGTCAGTTAGATACGTTCTCACAACACCAGTTAGGAGGAAAATTGAACTTAGGAACCTTTGAGAATCCATCTTTGTGTGGTAGCTTAAGTGAGTCAGTTAGATACGTTCTCACATCACCAGTTAGGAGGAAAATTGAACTTAGAAACCTTTGAGAATCCATCTTTGTGTGGTAGCTTAAGTGAGTCAGTTAGATACGTTCTCACATCACCAGTTAGGAGGAAAATTGAACTTAGGAACCTTTGAGAATCCATCTTTGTGTGGTAGCTTAAGTGAGTCAGTTAGATACGTTCTCACATCACCAGGTAGGAGGAAAATTGAACTTAGGAACCTTTGAGAATCCATCTTTGTGTGGTAGCTTAAGTGAGTCAGTTAGATACGTTCTCACATCACCAGTTAGGAGGAAAATTGAACTTAGGAACCTTTGAGAATCCATCTTTGTGTGGTAGCTTAAGTGAGTCAGTTAGATACGTACTCACATCACCAGTTAGGAGGAAAATTGAACTTAGGAACCTTTGAGAATCCATCTTTGTGTGGTAGCTTAAGTGAGTCAGTTAGATACGTTCTCACATCTCCAGTTAGGAGGAAAATTGAACTTAGGAACCTTTGAGAATCCATCTTTGTGTGGTAGCTTAAGTGAGTCAGTTAGATACGTTCTCACATCACCAGTTAGGAGGAAAATTGAACTTAGGAACCTTTGAGAATCCATCTTTGTGTGGTAGCTTAGGTGAGTCAGTTAGATACGTTCTCACATCACCAGTTAGGAGGAAAATTGAACTTAGGAACCTTTGAGAATCCATCTTTGTGTGGTAGCTTTTAGGTGAAATAAAGGATGCTGTGTTCTCACATCACCAGTTAGGAGGAAAACAACTTAGAACCTTTGGAGAATCCATCTTGTGTGGTAGCTTAAGTGAGTCAGTTAGATATTAGTTTCACATCACCTGTTAGGAGGAAAATTGAACTTGTGATCCTTTGAAAATAAGAATGAGAAGCTAGATCCATAGTGACAAGTGTGAACAATGGACAAGTGAGTCCCTGAACTTAACAGACAAACACAAATGTCGCTGTGGTGTAACGAGTTAACGACTCTACCTAATAAACGTGTGGAATAATACACGTTTCCCACTCGTTGAATACCTGACCGAAACAAAAATACGTACTGAATCTAAGAAAAATAAGTATACAGTACAGGTATTTTCAAAACATTAAAAGTATATATAATTTTTTAACATGACTGAAATAGCATACAAGAAAATACGAACAATATAATTTACTTCGCAAGAGTGAGACTTAAACCTTATGCCTCCAGTGTTCTCCAGTTGATGGGTCAGTCGGCTCTGCAACATAAATCAACACGGTGCAACAATGAAGTAGATGTGTTAGTAGTCCGTTAGTTTATGTTAATTTAATTATTTCTGTAGCTTCATAAAATATTACTTGTTATTTATATTAATGTTTAAAATATTCGGGTGGTGTTGTGTCGATGGTGTCAATTAAATTTCTAAGAAGGATTGGGTTTTTTCTTTATCCTGTGTTATGTGGCTGTGGTCTTATGTTGTTGTTGTCTTATGCTGTGTTATGTTGCTGTGTTTCATGTTGTCTTATGCTGTGTTTCATGGTGCTGTGTTACATGTTGTCTTATGCTGTGTTATGTTGCTGTGTTTCATGTTGTCTTATGCTGTGTTTCATGTTGTCTTATGCTGTGTTATGTTGCTGTGTTACATGTTGTCTTATGCTGTGTTATGTTGCTGTTGTCTTATGCCGTGTTATGTTGCTGTGTTTCATGTTGTCTTATGCTGTGTTTCGTTGTCTTATGCTGTGTTATGTTGCTGTGTTTCATGTTGTCTTATGCTGTGTTTCATGTTGTCTTAAGCTGTGTTTCATGTTGTCTTATGCTGTGTTTCATGTTGTCTTGCGTTTCAGTGTCTATGCTGTGTTATGTTGCTGTGTTTCATGTTGTCTTATGCTGTGTTCATGTTGTTATGCTGTGTTTCATGTTGTCTTATCTTGTGTTATGTTGCTGTGTTTCATGTTGTATTATGCTGTGTCATGTTGTCTTATGCTGTGTTTCATGTTGTCTTATGCTGTGTTTCATGTTGTCTTATGCTGTGTTTCATGTTGTCTTATGCTGTGTTTCATGTTGTCTATGCTGTGTTTCATGTTGTCTTTGTGTTTGCTGTGTTTCATGTTGTCTTATGCTGTGTTTCATGTTGTCTTATGCTGTGTTTCATGTTGTCTTATGCTGTGTTATGTTGCTGTGTTTCATGTTGTCTCTTATGCTGTGTTTCATGTTGTATTATGCTGTGTTTCATGTTGTCTTATCTTGTGTTATGTTGCTGTGTTTCATGTCGTCTTATGCTGTGTTTCATGCTGTATTATGCTGTGTTTCATGTTGTCTTATGCTGTGTTTCATGTTGTCTTATCTTGTGTTATGTTGCTGTGTTTCATGTTGTCTTATGCTGTGTTTCATGTTGTCTTATACTGAGTTATGTTGCTGTGTTTCATGTTGTCTTATGCTGTGTTACAGTTGTCTTATGCTGTTATGTTGTGGCATGTTGTTTATGCTGTGTTATGTTGTCTTATGCTGTGTTCATGTTGTCTTATGCTGTGTTTCATGTTGTCTTATGCTGTGTTACATGTTGTCTTATGCTGTGTTTCATGTTGTCTTATGCTGTGTTTCATGTTGTCTTGTGTTATGCTGTGTTCATGTTGTTCATGCTGTGTTTCATGTTGTCTTATGCTGTGTTCATGTTGTCTTATGCTGTGTTTCATGTTGTCTTATGCTGTGTTACATGTTGTCTTATGCTGTGTTTCTGTTGTCTTATGCTGTGTTTCATGTTGTCTTATGCTGTGTTTCATGTTGTCGTATGCTGTGTTACATGTTGTCTTATGCTGTGTTTCATGTTGTCTTATGCTGTGTTTCATGTTGTCTTATGCTGTGTTTCATGTTGTCTTATGCTGTGTTATGTTGCTGTGTTTCATGTTGTCTTATGCTGTGTTTCATGTTGTCTTATGCTGTGTTATGTTGCTGTGTTTCATGTTGTCTTATGCTTGTGTTTCATGTTGTCTTATGCTGTGTTTCATGTTGTCTTATGCTGTGTTATGTTGCTGTGTTTCATGTTGTCTTATGCTTGTGTTTCATGTTGCTGTGTTACATGTTGTCTTATGCTGTGTTATGTTGCTGTGTTTCATGTTGTCTTATGCTGTGTTTCATGTTGTCTTATGCTGTGTTATGTTGCTGTGTTCATGTTGTCTTATGTGTTATGTTGCTGTTGTCTTATGCTGTGTTATGTTGCTGTGTTTCATGTTGTCTTATGCTGTGTTCATGTTGTCTTATGCTGTGTTATGTTGCTGTGTTTCATGTTGTCTATGCTGTGTTTCATGTTGTCTTGCTGTGTTTCGTTGTCTTATGCTGTGTTTCATGTTGTCTTATGCTGTGTTTCATGTTGTCTTATGCTGTGTTAGTTGCTGTGTTTCATGTTGTCTTATGCTGTGTTTCATGTTGTATTATGCTGTGTTTCATGTTGTCTTATCTTGTGTTATGTTGCTGTGTTTCATGTTGTCTTATGCTGTGTTTCATGTTGTCTTATGCTGTGTTTCATGTTGTCTTATGCTGTGTTTCATGTTGTCTTATGCTGTGTTTCATGTTGTCTTATGCTGTTTCATGTTGTCTTATCTTGTGTTATGTTGCTGTGTTTCATGTTGTCTCGGGTCTTATGCTGTTTCATGTGTCTTATGCTGTTATGTTGCTGTGTTTCATGTTGTCTTATGCGTGTTTCATGTTGTATTATGCTGTGTTTATGTTGTCTTATCTTGTGTTATGTTGCTGTGTTTCATGTCGTCTTATGCTGTGTTTCATGCTGTATTATGCTGTGTTTCATGTTGTCTTATGCTGTGTTTCATGTTGTCTTATCTTGTGTTATGTTGCTGTGTTTCATGTTGTCTTATGCTGTGTTTCATGTTGTCTTATACTGAGTTATGTTGCTGTGTTTCATGTTGTCTTATGCTGTGTTACATGTTGTCTTATGCTGTGTTATGTTGCTGTGTTTCATGTTGTCTTATGCTGTGTTATGTTGTCTTATGCTGTGTTTCATGTTGTCTTATGCTGTGTTTCATGTTGTCTTATGCTGTGTTACATGTTGTCTTATGCTGTGTTTCATGTTGTCTTATGCTGTGTTTCATGTTGTCTTATGCTGTGTTCATGTTGTCTTATGCTGTGTTTCATGTTGTCTTATGCTGTGTTTCATGTTGTCTTATGCTGTGTTATGTTGCTGTGTTTCATGTTGTCTCATGCTGTGTTTCATGTTGTCTTATGCTGTGTTACATGTTGTCTTATGCTGTGTTCGTTGTCTTATGCTGTTTCATGTTGTCTTATGCTGTGTTTCATGTTGTCGTATGCTGTGTTACATGTTGTCTTATGCTGTGTTTCATGTTGTCTTATGCTGTTTTCATGTTGTCTTATGCTGTGTTTCATGTTGTCTTATGCTGTGTTGTTGCTGTGTTTCATGTTGTCTTATGCTGTGTTTCATGTTGTCTTATGCTGTGTTTCATGTTGTCTTATGCTGTGTGTTATGTTGCTGTGTTTCATGTTGTCTTATGCTGTGTTTCATGTTGTCTTATGCTGTGTTTCATGTTGTCTTATGCTGTGTTGTTGCTGTGTTTCATGTTGTCTTATGCTGTGTTCATGTTGTCTTATGCTGTGTTTCATGTTGTCTTATGCTGTGTTTCATGTTGTCTTATGCTGTGTTTCATGTTGTCTTATGCTGTGTTTCATGTTGTCTTATGCTGTGTTTCATGTTGTCATATCTGTTTCATGTTGTCTCAAGCTGTGTTTCATGTTGTCTTTATGCTGTTTCATGTTGTCTTATGCTGCGTTTCATGTTGTCTTATGCTGTGTTTCATGTTGTCTTATGCTGCTTCATGTTGTCTTATGCTGTGTTTCATGTTGTCTACATAAGGTAAAGTCTCAACATAATTTTTAAGTCATTTTTGGATGTTCATAATATTGAGTTGGATCACCTGAAGATTAGCCACCCTAGCTAAGGTGAGTGTTGCGTTGTGTTGCGTTAGGTGAGTGTTGTGTTGTGTTGCGTTAGGTGAGTGTTGTGTTAGGTCAAGATAGATCAGGTTAGGTTAGTGTTGTTTGTGTTGCGTTAGGTGAGTGTTGTGTTTGGTCATACAGCAGGTTAGGTTAGTGTTGTGTTGTGTTGCGTTAGGTGAGTGTTGTGTGTGTTGCGCTAGGTGAGTGTTGTGTTAGGTCAAGATACAGCAGGTTAGGTTAGTGTTGTGTTGTGTTGCGTTAGGTGAGTGTTGTGTTAGAGGTAGAGTGTTGTGTTGCGTTAGGTGAGTGTTGTGTTAGGTCAAGATACAGCAGGTTAGGTTAGTGTTGTGTTGCGTTAGGTGAGTGTTGTGTTAGGTCAAGATAGATCAGGTTAGGTTAGTGTTGTGTTGCGTTAGGTGAGTGTTGTGTTAGGTCAAGATAGACAGGTTAGGTTAGTGTTGTGTTGTGTTATGTTAGTGTTGTGTTGTGTTGCGTTAGGTGAGTGTTGTGTTAGGTCAAGACAGCCTCGCTAGGGTGAGTGTTGAGTTGTGTTGCGTTAGGTGAGTGTTGTGTTAGGTCAAGATAGATCAGGTTAGGTTAGTGTTGTGTTGTGTTAGGTGAGTGTTGTGTTAGGTCAAGACAGCTCAGTTAGGTGAGTGTTGAGTTGTGTTGCGTTAGGTGAGTGTTGTGTTAGGTCAAGATAGATCAGGTTAGGTTAGTGTTGTGTTGCAGGTGGTGAGTGTTGTTTAGGTCAAGATAGATCAGGTTAGGTTAGTGTTGTGTTGTGTTAGGTGAGTGTTGTGTTAGGTCAAGATAGATCAGGTTAGGTTAGTGTTGTGTTGTGTTAGGTGAGTGTTGTGTTGTGTTGCGTTAGGTGAGTGTTGTGTTAGGTCACATAGATCAGGTTAGGTTATGTTGTGTTGTGTTAGGTGAGTGTTGTGTAGGTCAAGACAGCTGTTAGGTGAGTGTTGAGTTGTGTTGCGTTAGGTGAGTGTTGTGTTAGGTCAAGATAGATCAGGTTAGGTTAGTGTTGTGTTGTGTTAGGTGAGTGTTGTGTTAGGTCAAGATAGATCAGGTTAGGTTAGTGTTGTGTTGTGTTAGGTGAGTGTTGTAAGGTCAAGACAGCTGTAGGTGAGTGTTGAGTTGTGTTGCGTTAGGTGAGTGTTGTGTTAGGTCAAGATAGATCAGGTTAGGTTAGTGTTGTGTTGCGTTAGGTGAGTGTTGTGTTAGGTCAAGATAGACTGGTTGTTAGTGTTGTGTTGTGTTAGGTGAGTGTTGTGTTGTGTTGTGTTGCGTTAGGTGAGTGTTGTGTTGTGTTGCGTTATGAGTGTTGTGTTAGGTCAAGATAGATCAGGTTAGGTTAGTGTTGTGTTGTGTTAGGTGAGTGTTGTGTTAGGTCAAGATAGATCAGGTTAGGTTAGTGTTGTGTTGTGTTAGGTGAGTGTTGTGTTGTGTTGCGTTAGGTGAGTGGTGTTAGGTCAAGACAGATCAGGTTAGGTTAGTGTTGTGTTGTGTTAGGTGAGTGTTGTGTTAGGTCAAGCAGCTCGTTAGGTGAGTGTTGAGTTGTGTTGCGTTAGGTGAGTGTTGTGTTAGGTCAAGATAGATCAGGTTAGGTTAGTGTTGTGTTGCGTTAGGTGAGTGTTGTGTTAGGTCAAGATAGATCAGGTTAGGTTAGTGTTGTGTTGCGTTAGGTGAGTGTTGTGTTAGGTCAAGACAGATCAGGTTAGGTTAGTGTTGTGTTGTGTTAGGTGAGTGTTGTGTTAGGTCAAGACAGCCTGCTAGGGTGAGTGTTGAGTTGTGTTGCGTTAGGTGAGTGTTGTTAGGTCAAGATAGATCAGGTTAGGTTAGTGTTGTGTGTTGCGTTAGGTGAGTGTTGTGTTAGGTCAAGATAGACCAGGTTAGGTTAGTGTTGTGTTGTGTTGTGTTGCGTTAGGTGAGTGTTGTGTTAGGTCAAGATAGATGAGGTTAGGTTAGTGTTGTGTTGCGTTAGGTGAGTGTTGTGTTAGGTCAAGATACAGCAGGTTAGGGTTAGTGTTGTGTTGCGTTAGGTGAGTGTTGTGTTAGGTCAAGATAGATCAGGTTAGGTTAGTGTTGTGTTGCGTTAGGTGAGTTGTGTTTGGGTCAAGATAGATCAGGTTAGGTTAGTGTTGTGTTGTGTTAGGTGAGGTTGTGTTAGGTCAAGAGCTGGTTAGGGGAGTGTTGAGTTGTGTTGCGTTAGGTGAGTGGTGTTAGGTCAAGATAGATCAGGTTAGGAGAGGGTGTTAGGTGAGTGTGTTAGGTCAAGATAGATCAGGTTAGGTTAAGGTTGTGTTGTGTTAGTGAGTGGTTGTGTTGTGTTGTCAAGATAGATCAGGTTAGTTAGTGTTGTGTTGTGTTAGGTGAGTGTTGTGTTGTGTTAGGTGAGTGTTGTGTTAGGTCAAGCTAGATCAGGTTAGGTTATGTTGTGTTGTGTTAGGTGAGTGTTGTGTTAGGTCAAGACAGCCTGCTAGGTGAGTGTTGAGTTGTGTTGCGTTAGGTGAGTGTTGTGTTAGGTCAAGATAGATCAGGTTAGGTTAGTGTTGTGTTGTGTTAGGTGAGTGTTTGTTAGGCAAGATAGATCAGGTTAGGTTAGTGTTGTGTTGTGTTAGGTGAGTGTTGTGTTGTGCTGCGTTAGGTGAGTGTTGTGTTGTGTTGCGTTAGGTGAGTGTTGTGTTAGTCAAGATAGATCAGGTTAGGTTAGTGTTGTGTTGTGTTAGGTGAGTGTTGTGTTGTGTTGTGTTAGGTGAGTGTTGTGTTAGGTCAAGCTAGATCTAGGTTAGTAGTGTTGTGTTGCGTTAGGTGAGTGTTGAGTAGGGTCAAGATATGCAGGTTAGGTTAGTGTTGTGTTGTGTTGCGTTAGGTGAGTGTTGTGTTAGTCAAGACAGCTCAGGTTAGGTGAATGTTGAGTTGTGTTGCGTTAGTGAGTGTTGTGTTAGGGTCAAGACAGCTCAGGTTAGGTTAGTGTTGAGTTGTGTTGCGTTAGGTGAGTGTTGTGTTAGGTCAAGATAGATCAGGTTAGGTTAATGTTGTGTTGTGTTGCGTTAGGTGAGTGTTGTGTTAGGCAAGAGACAGGTTAGTTAGTGTTGTGTTTGTTGCGTTAGGTGAGTGTTGTGTTAGTCAAGATACAGCAGGTTATGTTGAGTTGTGTTGCGCTAGGTGAGTGTTGTGTTAGGTCAAGATACAGGTTAGGTTGTGTTGTGTTGCGTTAGGTGAGTGGTGTTAGGCAAGATAGATCAGGTTAGGTTAGTGTTGTGTTGTGTTGCGTTAGTGAGTGTTGTGTAGGTCAAGATACAGGTTAGGTTAGTGTTGTGTTGTGTTAGGTGAGTGTTGTGTTAGGTAAGCTAGATCAGGTTAGGTTAGTGTTGTGTTGTGTTGTGTTGTGTGTGTGTAGGTCAAGATAGATCAGGTTAGGTTAGTGTTGTGTTGTGTTGCGTTAGGTGAGTGTTGTGTTAGGTCAAGATACAGGTTAGGTTAGTGTTGTGTTGTGTTAGGAGTGTTGTGTTAGTCAGGATACATCAGGTTAGGTTAGTGTTGTGTTGCGTTAGGTGAGTGTTGTGTTAGGTCAACATACATCAGGTTAAGGTAGAGGTTGTGTTGCGTTAGGTGAGTGTTGTGTTAGGTCAAGATAGCTCAAGTTAGGTTAGTGTTGTGTTGTGTTGCGTTAGGTTAGGTTAGGGTTGTGTTACGTTGTGTTAGTTTAGGGTGGGTTAAATTAGATTAGCAGTAGGCAAGGGTAGATTAGGTTAAGTTAACCAAGGCTAAGTCGGGTTATTTTAAACTAGATTAAGTGAAGTTAGCCTCACAGAAGGTTAGATTATCAGAAAATATGATACGATTTAACTCACGGTATCCGGCCGACTCAGGTATCCGGCCGACTCATGTATCCGGCCGACTCAGGTATCCGGCCACGACTATGACAACAACATCAGCTGGTACGGTAACTTCCACAACATTGCCACACTGCCCCATCATCTGTAAGGCACAATGTTATCTTAGACACTGGTCATAAACATTCCTATGAATAGTTGCTAACATTGGCCGTTAACAAGAGAGGTATGACCTAAAGTATGGGCCACAACAAACTCCAAGGGGCCACAACAAACTCCAAGGGGCCACAACAAACTCCAAGGGGCCACAACAAACTCCAAGGGGCCACAACAAACTCCAAGGGGGTCACAAAAACTCCAAGGGCCACAACATAATCCAAGGGCCACAACAAACCCAAGGCCACAACCCAACACAACAAACTCCAAGGGCCACAACAAGTTCCAAGGCCACAACATAATCAAGGCCACAACATAATAAGGCCACAACATAATCCAGAGGCCACAACAAACCCAAGGGCCACGACAAATTCCAAGAGGCAACAAACTCCAATGCCACAACAAACCCAAGGGGTCACAACAAACTTCAAGCCACAACAAACTCCAAGGCCACAACATAATCCAAGGGCCACAACAAACTCCAAGGCCACAACAAACAAGGCCACAACAAACAAGGCCACAACATAATCCAAGGGGCCACAACAAACTCCAAGGCCACGACAAATTCCAAGAGGCCACAACAAACTGCTAAGGGGCCACAACAAACTCCAAGGCCACAACATAATCCAAGGCCACAACAAACTCCAAGGGGCCACGACAAATTCCAAGAGGCCACAAACAAACTACAAGGGCCACAACATAATAACATAATCCAAGGGGGCCACAACATAATCCAAGGGCCACAACAAACTCCAAGGCCACAACAAACCCAAGGCCACAACATAATCCAAAAGGCCACAACAAACTCCAAGGGGCCACAACATAATCCAAGAGGCCACAACAAACTCCAAGGGCCACGACAAACTCCAGAGGCCACAACAAACAAGGCCACAACATAATTCAAGGCCACAACAAACCAAGGGGCCACAACAAACCCAAGAGGCCACAACAAACTCCAAGGGGCCACAACATAATCCAAGAGGCCACAACAAACTCCAAGGCCACGGGCCACAACATAATCCAAGGGGGCCAACATAATCCAAGGCCAACAAACTCCAAGGGGCCACAACAAACAAGGGCCACATCAAAGGGGCCACAACAAACGCCAAGGCCACAACAAACTCAAGGCCACAACAAACCCAAGGGGCCACAACAAACTCCAAGGGGCCACAACAAACTGCAAGGGGCCACAACATAATCCGAGGGGCCACAACATAATCCAAGGGGCCACGACAAACTCCACGAGAGCACAACATTCTCCAGCCACATCCGACTCTAGCAACTGAGTCAGCTTCAACACCCCCACCAGCACCGATTATGTCACTCAGGTAGCAGAACCCGTCATTACAATACTAGATGGAATCCAGATGCTGTACGTTATAAATTCACACACACACACACACACACACCTAACTACAAACCTCCACGGGTCCATGACAAAAAACCCCACCGGACAAAAATCCCTAGGACAAAAACTCCACCTCTACTGGACAAAAACCCCATCTCTACTGGAACCTAACCTAACCTAACGTTAAATGGAATTTGTATGAAAATAAAAACGAGCTATCTAGCTTCCGACTGTATTCAAAGTCTGCTGAAGGAAAACTGAATTAGTGCACAAGTGAACAAGGTTTTTATGGTACCACACCTAATGGTACCACACGTCATTAAACAGACCTGAGAGACCAGAGATTGTGAGGTCACGGGTCCCCTGAGGTCTCAAAAAGTGAGATCTAATACCAAAGTGGATTTGTATGAAAATTATTGAAAACTTTAAACAAATTCTGTTTTATTTTTTACTATGTGGGGTTTTTGTCCGGTAGGGGTGGGGATTTTGTCCGTTGGGGTTTTTGTCCGTATCCCAACCTCCACACACACACACACACCTAACTACAAACCTTCCCCAATATGTAAACAAGACTAAATGTAAAGTGTGTGGCCAGACATATAGCCACACACTAGAACACTACGTCCTCGACTGTGTGAAGATAGAACCTTTTAGGGACAGGTCCAAGCACACTGTGTGTGAAATGGCATCGACTCTATTCACATAGTGAAGAAAACAAACTAAGCGAGATAGTAGTGACTAGTAACGATGTTAGTAAGCAAATAGACAAACTAAAGCCTAATAAGTCACCTGGTCCCGATGAGATATTTGCCAGAGTATTAAAGGAATGTAAGGAAGAGCTTAGTATGCCCTTAGCAAAGTTGTTTAACATGTCCTTAAAAACAGGTGTAGTACCAGAATTCTGGAGGATAGCGAATGTAATACCGATTTTCAAGAAGGGGGATAGATCACTATCCTCTAACTACCGTCCAATCAGTCTAACATCATGTATGATATATATGGACACAAAGTAGTACCTTCAGCTGTATATTATTATATTACTCTTATATTACTCTTATTAATTATGTATAGTAAAGTATTACAGAACATGTATTAATTCTATGTAATATTCCATTTATTGTGCACCATATTATGTATATAAATTATCACATTTATACTTTATGTATTCAGCTTGTGAATGCTGGCATCTGTACAGGCCAGCGCGTAGTAATACATAGATAGAGAAGTAGTGAAGACCGAGTCCTGGTGGCGTGACCACAGGCTTCTGCGTCCTACTGTTTGTATATATATCTCCCGTACGAGAATAGAACCTACTTTTAAAGACAACAAGTGTTTGTGTATACCCTCAGTAGTATAGAACATTCTTTGGGTATCTGGCAATACGCTAGACATCAATTGTAGGCAAAGTACTAGAAGCAATCATTTCAAACTCTATTCGAAACCACCTAGAGAAGCTCAAACTGATCAATGATTCCCAGTATGGCTTCACAAGCGGACGTTCATGTCTAACTAATCTATTAACATTCTTTTCATCAGTTTTCGAATCGGTGGACGAGGGGCACAATTATGATGTGGTATATCTCGACTTTAGCAAAGCCTTCGACAGAGTGCTCCACGAAAGACTAATAAGAAAGGTAGAAGCACATGGCATTAAAGGTAATATTCTAAAATGGATTAAGGCGTGGTTACAGGACAGGAAACAGCGAGTGAGAATTAACGGCACTAAATCCCATTGGAGCAACGTCACTAGCGGAGTTCCCCAAGGCTCAGTACTTGGACCATTATTATTTATTATATACATAAACGACATAGATATCGGCATAGACAGCAACATAAGTAAATTTGCTGATGACACTAAAATAGGACGTGTAATTAAATCTAACGAGGACTCCGCAAAACTACAGGAAGTTCTAAACGAATTTTTCGAATGGTCTGAAAAATGGCAGATGAAATTCAATATGGACAAATGTATAGGAGATGTAAACAGGGAAACCGGTTACCAGATGAACGATGCCATTGAGAAATCCGACTGCAACAGAGATTTAGGAGTAATGATAAGTAGGAATCTTAAGCCAAGTAAACAATGTGTTTTTGCTCGTAACAAGGCTAATAAAGTACTTGGGTTCATACAAAGGAGTGTTAGTTACAAGGCTAGCGAGGTCATCTTAAGACTATATCTTGCGCTTGTGAGACCTCACCTGGATTACGCAGTTCAGTTCTGGTCACCGTATTACAGAATGGATATAGAATCCTTGGAAAGAATCCAGAGGAGAATGACAAGACTAATCCAGGGTATTAGGAACCTTGAGTACAGAGACAGGTTAAAGCATCTTAATTTGCACTCCCTCGAGAGACGTAGAGCGAGGGGCGACATGATAGAAGTGTATAAATGGAAGTCAGGGCTAAACAAAGGGGACATTACAAAGGTCTTCAAACTATCCAACCAGGAGCGAACTCGTAACAATGGTTTTAAATTAGACAAATTTAGATTTAGGCGCGAAATAGGTAAACACTGGTTTGGAACAGAGTAGTGGATGAATGGAACAAGTTACCAAACATCATCATTAACTCGAATACGCTGGATAGCTTCAAACATAGGTTGGATGCTTATATGAGCAATAGGGGTTGGGTGTAAATGGGACTGCCCAGTATGGGCCAATAGGCCCGCTGCAGTTTCCTCCATTCTTATGTTCTTATCTCTAATGGCAAGATAGCCGATATATTAAGATTGTATCCACTTTTTTTGCACTTAGTAACTACATCGGTTCTCATGTATAGAACCAAATACACAATGTGTTTGAATACTTCTCACGTAAATGTGAATAACAAAGTGTGAGGCCAGACATACTGCCTCACACGCCTGTACTCACGCAGTTGTGAATAAGTTACCCTTTATGTATAGAACTAAACAAATAATGTAATTGAAATACTGTGTAACATTCAGTGCCATAATATCCTGACAACGGGGGTTAATTATTATGAACCGTTGTAAACTCTACCGCTCAAAGGATGAGTGTGGGGTGCACAATAAAGTAGCCGCTGTAAATGACAAAAACAAAATCCCCCCAATACATACACACACACACCACTATTTATATACCTCCCCTCCACCCATATATATATACACACACACACACACACACACACAGTGGGTGCCCATCCACTCCAGCTGGTGCAGTCTGCCAAACTCCTGGGTGTAACTATAGACAACAAACTTGACTGGAAGGCCCATGAAAAATAACACAGTCAAGGCAGCCTCGTACCGTCTCTACATGCTACGACGACTTAGGTCACTTGGGACACCCACGCCAGAGCTGAGGACCATCTACAACGCCTTTATTCTCCCCAAACTAAAGTATGCATCACCAGCCTGGTCGTCTTCCCTCAACTCCACCCAACAACGTCAGCTAGAGAAGGTACAGTAAAGGGCCTGCAGAATCATGCTCAGCGCTGACTACACCGGCTACACCAACGCTCTCTCCACCCTGGAAATGCCATCCCTCAGTGACCTCCACCACCAAGCACTGGAAAGGTTTGGCAGTGGACTACTGCACCACCCTCGCCATCGCCACCTCCTGCCACCAGCAGCCCCCCACCCACCTCGCGCAGTCCGCCACTACAAAAAAATTCAGCCCATAAGAGCCCACACCGATAGATATAAGAACAGCACCATCCCATCTATTGTTAAAATAATAAACAACTCCTGATTTATGTACTGTACAGCCCTGTAAATGTATTCAATGCATATTATATCATTATGTCTAAATCAAATGTAAGTCTGTATATTTTCAGCCACCGGCTGCAACTCGATTAATAAACCGTTTATTATTATTATTATTATTATTATTATTATTACACACACACATGGTACACTCGCCACCACCAACACTGGATGAGAAGCAAAGAAAGACTCCGAAGTACATCAGGAGAGAAATGGGGACTCCCTACTCCGCCCAGGTGAGGAACTATGAATTCCTAACTTCACCACATGGGGAACAAGAACCTTCTCCAACACTCTGTTTGAGCTGGAGGACCTACCCGACCACGTGGTGCATCTGCAGCTGTAGTAAGGTAGAGGATTAACACCCAGGTACAACGGCCATCCAGACAGAGGGCGCCAACATCAGGTCACAAGAATGTTTACAAGTCCAGTTAAAACATTACCAGATCTATAGTTAATTTATATGTTGACTCTGTTTCTTATATTTTTGTATTGAAAGCTTTTCTCAATCAAGTGACCCACTCCCCGCTTCCACCATATGTAACCTATCACCTCTGTTCATTGTATATTTTCAGGCTTTGGGCTGCCGTGTTATCTTAAAGAACAGTTAAATATTATTATTATTATAATAGTATTTTTGTGTCTTCTAGTGCATCATTATCATAGTTGGAATGCACTAATAACCCCAAATGGTCTGAAAAATGGCAGATGAAATTCAATGTGGACAAATGTAAAGTACTCAGTATAGGAGATGTAAACAGGGAAACCAGTTACCAGATGAACAACGATGCCATTGAGAAATCCGACTGCGAGAGAGATTTAGGAGCAAAGTAAACAATGTGTTTTTGCTCGTAACAAGGCTAATAAAGTACTTGGGTTCATACAAAGGAGTGTTAGTTACAAGACTAGCGAGGTCATCTTAAGACTATATCTTGCGCTTGTGAGACCTCACTTGGATTAAGCAGTTCAGTTCTGGTCACCGTATTACAGAATGGACATAGAATCCTTGGAAAGAATCCAGAGGAGAATGACAAGACTAATCCAGGACATTAGGAACCTTGAGTACAGAGACAGGTTAAAGCATCTTAATTTGCACTCCCTCGAGAGACGTAGAGCAAGGGGCGACATGATAGAGGTGTATAAATGGAAGTCAGGGCTAAACAAAGGGGATATTACAAAGGTACTCAAACTATCCAACCAGGAGCGAACTCGTAACAATGGTTTTAAATTAGACAAATTTAGATTTAGGCGTGAGAAAGGTAAACACTGGTTTGGAAATATAGTGGATGAGTGGAACAAGTTACCAAACATCATCATTAACTCGAATACGCTGGATAGCTTCAAACATAGGTTGGATACTTATATGAGCAATAGGGTTTGGGTGTAAATGGGACTGCCCAGTATGAGCCAATAGGCCCGCTGCAGTTTCCTCCATTCTTATGTTCTTGCCTCACTCCCACGACCACGTTCGAGTGCCTCCTCTTACGGCATGAGGTGGGGTATATAGTACAAGGCAGTGATAACCATTTCACAAGTTTGGGTTATCGGTGACATTTTCACCCATCAACAACTTAATAAACACACACCAACGTACATCTGTCTCTCTCTCACACATACACACATATATCCATCTCACACACACACACATATCCATCTCTCATACACACACACATATATATCGATCTCTCATACACACACACATACACACATATCCATCTCTCTCACACACACACATATCCATCTCACATACACACACACATATCCATCTCACACACACACACACATATCCATCTCTCATACACACACACACACATATCCATCTCTCACACACACGCAAATACACCCACACATATCCATCTCTCACACACACACAAATACACCCACACATATCCATCTCACACACACACATATCCATCTCTCACACACACACACACACCCACACATATCCATCTCTCTCTCACACACACACAAATACACCCACACATATCCATCTCTCTCTCTCCCACACATACATATCCATCTCTCTCTCTCTCTCACACACACACACATATCCATCTCTCTCTCACACACCCACACATATCCATCTCTCTCTCACAGACCCACACATATCCATCCCTCTCTCTCTCTCCCTCTCCCACACACACATGGAACAGTCTACCAGCCTAAGTTATGGACCCTTAGAACAGTACTGGGCTTTAAAACAGCCATTGACAACATTACCAGGAACAATGGAACGATCCTACACAGGCCACTGACCTCCTGACCTCAGCATGACCATCTCAACTGAATGATCATGAGGTAAATAATTTCAATATCCACACACACACAACCCCCTCCCCCCATACACAAACCCACCCACTTACCCCCTGCCCCCCCCATACACAAACCCACCCACTTACCCCCCTGCCCCCCCCATACACAACCCACCCACTTACCCCCTGCCCTCCCCCCCATACACAAACCCACCCACTCTACCCCCCCGCCCTCCCCCCATACACAAACCCACCCACTTACCCCCGCCTCCCCATACACAAACCCACCCACTTACCCCTGCCTCCCACACAAACCCATTCTGACCCATCCATATCCAAACGGCATATACACTCATTCACCCCTCACCATCTCAAGTGCTCACCTTCAAGCACAGGTATGGGAAACTACAGGTGTTAATCATCACTTTATAATTTTTCCTTGTTGACTGAAGATAAGAGTGTGAGTGTGTGTGTGTGTGTGTGTAATAATAATAATAATAATAATAATAATAATAATAATAATAATAATAATAATAATAATAATAATTAACGGTTTATTGAAAAAATTCTGCAGCCCAAAGGCAGAAAATATCCATTGGACATAAATGACTTTTTACATACATTGGTGGTTTAACAAAAGCCTTCATTAGAGAACGGTAAAGGAACATACAGTGAACATACAGATTAATGTAGGTGTTGAACAGCAAACTCGTAGTGTAGTAACTCCCTCCCAGATGGTGTTAGGATGAACTCACGTGGTGTAGTAGTTCCCTCAGATGATGTTATGAGGGACCTGGCGTGGTATAGTAATTCCCTCGCAGATGGTGTTATGAGGGGCCTCACGTGGTGTAGTAATTACCTCACAGATGGTGTTATGAGGGACCTCACGTGGTGTAGTAATTACCTCACAGATGGTGTTATGAGGGGCATCACGTGGTGTAGTAGTTCCCTCACAGATGGTGTGATGAGGGACTTGACGTGGTGTAGTAATTCCCTCACATATGGTGTTATGAGGGACATGTGGTGTAGTAATTCCCTCACATATGGTGTTATATGAGTGAGGTTTGGTCTTAGGCCTTCCTGTCGTAGACGGATTAACACATCTCTGGTTGTTGTTGGGTCTCACGGGCCGTTATCACTGGGTACCTGGGACCTCACTGTGGGTTAACTTGGGTAAGACTATTACTGTTGAGTTGTTCTCACTGACTTAAGCACTGTTCACCTCTGTTCACCTCTGTTTAACACTGGTTCCGTTCCTTTCCTAAATGAAATTGTAACTTCTGGCGAGAACTTGTTGATACTCCGGTGGGGAGGAGGGTTCAGGGGAGGGGGTTGGTATGGGCCAACTTAACAGTTGACCTGGCTGCTCCGAGAGGAGCGCCAGGTACGTCTTGAGCCTTCGGTGGTCAAGGATGTAGTGTGTGTGTGTGTGTGTGTGTGTGTCTTAATACTGAATAATTATAATACAGGGTAGTTGAAATAATTATACCCTCTACCACCCAAATTATACCATCACCATTATACACACACTAACAGAACCAAAATTATACCAATTATACACTAAGTCATGAAAATTATACCACCTATCACCATTATACACTGAATCTTCCTCATCATTATACAAGGATACATCACCTATCATAAAGAGTACAGAGACAATTTGCTATCAGTCATATTTCTTTCCAGGTAATGGTAAGGGACAGGTGTTGACTCCCACAGAGATTGAATCACCATGTACAGTAACTTGTGCAGCCCAATAATAATAATAATAATAACATTAAAAGTACATGTAATAATAATAATAATAATAATAATAATAATAATAATAATAATAATAATAAAGAACCAAAGAAAACGAATAACAAAATTAAATACAGGTACAGCAAAATAATGTCAATCTGTCGGAACTTACAATACGTCTCAGCTGTTTGGGGAAAAATACATCACGTGACGATAAGAGTCCATTAAGAATTCCCCAAAACCAGATTCTCAGAGTTACATGAGAAAAATTGCTCTCTAAAACGGAAATTCAAGTACAGTCAAATTGTCTCACGTAAGCCACGATAAAAAAGTGGATTCTCAAAAGTTCCTAAGTTCAATTTTCCTCCTAACTGGTGGTGTGAGAACGTATCTAACTGACTCACTTAAGCTACCACACAAAGATGGATTCTAAAAGGTTCCTAAGTTCAATTTTCCTTCTAACTGATGATGTGAGAACGTATCTAACTGACTCACTTAAGCTACCACACAAAGATGGATTCTAAAAGGTTCCTAAGTTCAATTTTCCTTTTAACTGATGATGTGAGAACGTATCTAACTGACTCACTTAAGCTACCACACAAAGATGGATTCTCAAAAGTTCCTAAGTTCAATTTTCCTTCTAACTGATGATGTGAGAACGTATCTAACTGACTCACTTAAGCTACCACACACAAAAATCATCCAAAATAACACCAAACTTACACTGAGACTCTACCTTACTAAGTTACATTCACTTAACACAAATTAGAACACAAAATTATGATGTAAAGGCTAGGTGAAATCTAACCCTGAGTAGTTCACGGTCTGGCTGAATGATGGCGCTGAGGTTGTCTGTAAAGGCATCTGTCTGTCTGGATACTGAGAAAGGCATCTGTCTGTTTATCCGTGTCTGTATCTCTATCTAACCTTCCTTGCCTCTGTCTGTGTAGGGTACTAAGAAACTTGTCTGTCTGTCTGTGTCAACAGGACAGGTGTCTATAAATCAATCTGCCTGTGTCTCAGAATGGCATGTAATCAGTACTGTACTCCTTTACTTTACATGTCTTTGTCAATCTATCTATGTAATGAGAAATAAAAACATAAATAAAACAATTAAAAATCAATTAAAACAAGAATATACACACACACAAAAAAAAATCCTAGATAAATAACATAAAATATAAATAAAAACATCAACTAAAAAAATCTGGCATTTCCCACAAGCAGAAGTTGCCATTTGCCACTATCTTCTGCCGGGTATATATAAAGCACCGTGTGACTCCTCTAGCATCATTTAGCTCCGAGCCATGTGGAGGAGCATAGCCATTCTCCTAGTGCTGGTGGCTGGGGGCTGTGTCTTAGCTACATGGACTGTTAGTGACCCTGACTTGGTTGGAATACTCTGCCCGGGAGAGGTAAATTACGTTAAGCTTTGGTGAGACGGGAGGGGGGGGGTTCCTCGTTAAGCTTTGGTGAGATGGGGGACAATTTCTTCATTAAGCTTTGGTGAGATGGGGGACAATTTCTTCATTAAGCTTTGGTGGGCAGGACAATTTCTTCATTAAGCTTTGGTGAGGAGGAGACAGGTTACTAGTTATTTGTGGGGTAAAGAGGTTTTCTTAAGCTTTGATGGGGGTAAAGAGGTTTCTCTTGCTTTGGTGGGGGTAAAGAGGTTTTTGCTTTTGTGGGGGTAAAGAGGTTTCTTGCTTTTGGTGGGGTAAAGAGGTTTCTCATTAAGCTTTGGTGAGGGACAAGTTCCTCGTTGCTTTGGTGGGGGGTAAAGAGGTTTCTTTAAGCTTTGGTGGGGGTAAAGAGGTTTCTCATTAAGCTTTGGTGAGGAGACAAGTTCCTCGTTGCTTTGGTGGGGTAAGAGGATTCTCATTAAGCTTTGTGAGGAAGTTCCTCGTTGCTTTTGAGGTAAATAGGTTTCACATTAAGCTTTGGTGAGGGGAGATACAAGCTTCACATTAAGCTTTGGTGGGGGTAAAGAGGATTCTCAATAAGCTTTGGTGAGGGGACAAGTTCCTCATTAAGCTTTGGTGAGGGAGGGGAGACAAGCACCTGGTTTAGTTTTAGTTGCGTAGACACATCCCTCAATAAGCTTTGGCAGGGTAGGCAAGTTTCTCACTAAAGCTTGTTAGAAGTAAACAGTTTATATATCATTTAAATGTATCTGAACAACGTATGCATACTGATAACACAGGTACAGTATACATTTCAGCATGTATACAGTCATTAACAGGTACACAGTTCAGCATGTATACAGTCATTAACAGGTACACAGTTCAGCATGTATACAGTCATTAACAGGTACACAGTTCAGCATGTATACAGTCATTAACAGGTACACAGTTCAGCATGTATACAGTCATTAACGGGTACACAGTTCAGCATGTATACAGTCATAACAGGTACACAGTTCAGCATGTACAAATAACAGGTACACAGTTCAGCATGTATACAGTCATTAACAGGTACACAGTTCAGCATGTATACAGTCAAACAGGTACACAGTTCAGCATGTATACAGTCATTAACAGGCACAGTTCAGCATGTATACAATTACACAGGTACACAGTTCAGCATGTATACAGGAATTAACAGGTACACAGTTCAGCATGTATACAGTCATTAACAGGCAAGTTCAGCATGTATACAGTCATTAACAGGTACACAGTTCAGCATGTATACAGTCATTAACAGGTACACAGTTCAGCATGTATACAGTCATTAACAGGTACACAGTTCAGCATATACAGTCATTAACAGGTACACAGTTCAGCATGTATACAGTCATTAACAGGCACAGTTCATGTATACAGTCATTAACAGGTACACAGTTCAGCATGTATACAGTCATTAACAGGTACACAGTTCAGCATGTATACAGTCATTAACAGGTCACAGTTCAGCATGTATACAGTCATTAACGGGTACACAGTTCAGCATGTATACAGTCATTAACAGGTACACAGTTCAGCATGTATACAGTCATTAACAGGTACACAGTTCAGCATGTATACAGTCATTAATAGTACAGTTCAGCATGTATACAGTCATTAACGGGTACACAGTTCAGCATGTATACAGTCATAACAGGTACAAGTTCAGCATGTATACAGTCATTAACGGGTACACAGTTCAGCATGTATACAGTCATTAACGGGTACACAGTTCAGCATGTATACAGTCATTAACAGGTACACAGTTCAGCATGTATACAGTTATTAACAGGTACACAGTTCAGCATGTATACAGTCATTAACAGGTACACAGTTCAGCATGTATACAGTCATTAACAGGTACACAGTTCAGCATGTATACAGTCATTAACAGGTACACAGTTCAGCATGTATACAGTCATTAACAGGTACACAGTTCAGCATGTATTCAGTCATTAACAGATACACAGTTCAGCATGTATACAGTCATTAACGGGTACACAGTTCAGCATGTATACAGTCATTAACAGGTACACAGTTCAGCATGTATACAGTCATTAACAGGTACACAGTTCAGCATGTACACAGTCATTAACAGGTACACAGTTCAGCATGTATACAGTCATTAACAGGTACACAGTTCAGCATGTATACAGTCATTAACAGGTACACAGTTCAGCATGTATACAGTCATTAACAGGTACACAGTTCAGCATGTATACAGTCAAGCTTTTATCTATATATAGTGAAGTACCTTGATGCTATTTCAATGGACATTCTAAATACTGCGATGAAAAACCTATGGCATCCAGACGCTAGGAGACAAATTTTGTGTCTCCTGATGGAGTTTCTTTCATAGGGGGAGACTCGAGATCATGAATGGATAACACGTGAGGCGATCAGACGAAATATCCGCGACTTCTTCCTGAAATATCCGCCAGCACCCGATTTCGTGGTGTCTGAAAATGCCACGCTGACGGAACTCTTCCATAGCTACTACGGCCCCACCTCCTCCCCCACCAGGTTTATCAAGGCTGTCAATTCCATCGCAGCCGCCAACGTCAAGGCTGATTCGTTACAGCAGTACAGGTGTGTTTTAATGAGTTGCTTATGTAGAAAATACTAGTACAGAATCGATTACATGGTACAGCAGATGTGTTATTGGTTGTCATTAGTAGATGGATCTCTCTCTCTCTCTCTCTCTCTCTCTCTCTCTCTCTCTCTCTTACACCACCGCACTATCACCAGGTACGACCCGGCCATACAGGGAGACGGTGAACGTCTGGCGGAGGTCCAGTCCAAACTCACCGCCCGCTACCCGAAAATCCTCACCTCCATCCTACGCGACCAGGCTTACTCCGCCGCTCGCTCACTCCTCGGCACCTCCCTCCACACACTCCAGAAATTCTACTCCCACTCAACCTGGGTCGAACAAGGTCACGATGGCATACTGAAGGAGTTGGGCATCCCGGGCTATGTCTTGGATGGCCTAGCGGGGGAAGAGGAAGACGTCTGTGTACCTTGCCCCAATCCAGAGGTAAAGATGCGAGTAATTACAGTACTCAAATCCCATTCCCACATTCCCATTCCAGTCGAGAATAGTGACCCGACTTGAAAGCTATTTTAACTATTAGACACAGTACTAATGGGTTGTACTCTTTGCTTTTGTTGGGGCCTGTTAGGACTGGCCCCTAATAGGACTGGAGCCTATTTACACTGGAACCTACTAGGATTGGAACCTGTTAGGATTGGGCCCTAATAGGACTGAAGTCAATTAACACTGGGGTCTATTATAATTAGGGCTAATTTGCACTTGGGTCTACTTGCACTGTCCCTGGGATCTAATAAGCATGGGGTCTAGCAAACATGGGGTCTAGCAAGCATGGGGTTTAGCAAGCATGGGGTCTAGCAAGCATGGGGTCTAGCAAGCATGGGGTCTAGCAAGCATGGGGTCTAAAGGAGCATGGGGTCTAGCAAGCATGGGGTGGGTCTAGAGAGAGCATGGGGTCTAGCAAGCATGGGGTCTAGTAAGCATGGGGTCTATAAAGCATGGGGTCTAGCAAGCATGGGGTCTAGCAAGCATGGGGGTGGGTCTAGAGAGCATGGGTCTAGCAAGCATGGGGTCTAGCAAGCATGTGTGGTCTAGTACATGTGTCTAGGCACATGGGGTCTAGCAAGCATGGGGTCTAGGCGAGCATGGGGTGGGTCTAGAGAGCATGGGGTGGGTCTAGAGAGCATGGGGTCTAGCACACATGGGGGTCAAGCGAGCATGGGGTTAATAAGCATGGGGTCTAGCACACATGGGGTCTAGTAAGCATGGGGTCTAGTAAGCATGGGCTCTAGTAGAACTGGGGTCTAGGAGGACAGGGGTCTAATAAACGTAGGGTCTAGTAGATCAGGAGCCCTCAACACTAACACTAACAATGTAACAGGGGTGTGATGGCAACGTGCTGGAGAAGGCAGGTCTCAGTACTGGCTACTATGTGTATCCTGACGACATCGGCAGCGACTACCTCATTCCTAAGCCTTCTACAGGTGAGTCTTCTGAACCCATAACTACCTCATTCCTAAGCCTTCTACAGGTGAGTCTTTTGAACCCATAACTACCTCATTCCTAAGCCTTCTACAGGTGAGTCTTCTGAACCCATAACTACTTCATTCCTAAGCCTTCTACAGGTGAGTCTTCTGAACCCACAAGTACCTCATTCCTAAGCCTTCTACAGGTGAGTCTTCTGAATCCATAACTACCTCATTCCTAAGCCTTCTACAGGTGAGTCTTCTGAACCCATAACTACCTCATTCCTAAGCCTTCTACAGGTGAGTCTTCTGAACCCACAACTACCTCATTCCTAAGCCTTCTACAGGTGAGTCTTCTGAACCCATAACTACCTCATTCCTAAGCCTTCTACATGTGAGTCTTCTGAACCCATAACTACCTCATTCCTAAGCCTTCTACAGGTGAGTCTTCTGAACCTACAACTACCTCATTCCTAAGCCTTCTACAGGTGAGTCTTCTGAACCCACAAGTACCTCATTCCTAAGCCTTCTACAGGTGAGTCTTCTGAACCCACAACTACCTCATTCCTAAGCCTTCTACAAGTGGTCTTCTGAACCTGTAACTACTGTTCCTAAGCCTTCTACAGGTGAGTCTTCTGAACCCATAACTACCTCATTCCTAAGCCTTCTACAGGTGAGTCTTCTGAACCCATAACTACCTCATTCCTAAGCCTTCTACAGGTGAGTCTTCTGAACCCACAAGTACCTCATTCATAAGCCTTCTACAGGTAAGTCTTCTGAACCCATAACTACCTCATTCCTAAGCCTTCTACAGGTGAGTCTTCTGAACCCATAACTACCTCATTCCTAAGCCTTCTACAGGTGAGTCTTCTGAACCCCTTTTATTAGTATATTTAAACACTCACCAAGAACCCTATAAGCACTATGCAATCTGAGAACTGAACTTAGAATCTGAAACCATTCCTAGATGACAAGTCCTATTTTGCTCAATCTCACACCCACTGTATCCATGTGTAGAAGTGTACCTACTGTAATATTTGTACCTATTCTGTATTTCTGAATGAACAATTCCTGTACTTTTGTTTCTGATAAATAATGTGACTGTAACTGTAATACACTAATACATCTCATTAAATAAAGCTTGTATATGTACCTGGTTCTTTGTAACTGTATTGGTGTTACTGAATTAATAAGATCTCTGTACTGTACCAGATAATGGGGCCAATTACTGTAATCTTGTAATGGCAATGGATTATGATTACTGTGTACTCATAATTGTAATCGTAATCCAAACATTCATTCCTATGTAATCATAACTGTAATACATCTACAATTACAGTCTGTGATTGTAATTGTAATTATGATTTTCCCCCCAAAAAATCGTCATGTACTTTGATTACAATATGAATACAAGTGAATTAGGTCGTTGTAATCTGTACTTGAGTATAGATTAGGCTGGGTATACAAGTTCCTCTCTTCCCGTTCCCGTTCCCCAGTGTTTGGTTAGGTTAGCATTAGGGTGTTTCATCTTCAGGTGATATAAGCTGGGGTGAGGGAAGGTGGGGGGAGGGGGGAGGAGGGGAGGGGAGTGGAGGGAAGGGGGGGGAGGGGGAGGAGGGGAAGGTGGGGGGGGAGGGGGGAGGGAGGGAAGGTGGGGGAGGGGGGGGAGGAGGGAAGGTGGGGGAGGGGGGTAAGGGAAGGTGGGGGAGGGGGAGGAGGGAAGGTGGGGGGAGGGGGGGGTGGAGGGAAGGTGGGGGAGGGGAGGAGGGAAGGTGGGGAGGGGAGGAGGGAAGGTGGGGGAGGGGAGGAGGGGAAGGTGGGGGAGGGAGGGAGGGAAGGTGGGGGGAGGGGGAGTGAGGGAAGGTGGGGGGAGGGGAGTGAGGGAAGGTGGGGAGGGGAGGAGGGAAGGTGGGGGAGGAGGGGAAGGTGGGGGGAGGGGAAGTGAGGGGAAGGTGGGGGGAGGGGGATGAGGGGAAGGTGGGGGGAGGGGTGGAGGGGGGGGAGGGGGGAGAGGGGAGGGGGGAGGGAGGGGAGGGGGGAGGGAGGGAAGGTGGGAGGGGGAGGGGAGTGAGGGAAGGTGGGGGGGGAGGGGGGGAGGAGGGAAGGGGGGAGTGAAGGAAGGTGGGGGGGAGGGGGAGGGAGGGAAGGTGTGGGGAGGGGGGTGGAGGGCGTGAGGGGAGGGGAGAGGGAAGGTGGGGGGGAGGGGGGGTGGAGGGAAGGTGGGGGGAGGGGGAGAGGGAAGGTGGGGGGAGAAGGTGGGGGAGGGGTGAGGGAAGGTGGGGGGGGAGGAAGGTGGGGGGGAGGGGGGGGAGGAGGGGAAGGTGGGGAGGGGGAGTGAGGGAAGGTGGGGGAGGAGGAGGGAAGGTGGGGGGAGGGGGTGAGGGAAGGAGGGGGGAGGGGTGTATGTGTGATAATCTTCAGGTGATCCGATAAATTGTCCCCAGGTGGTAAGTGTAGTCACGGAGGCTCACTAGACACCAGCAGAAGTGAACCTGCTATTGGTGGCATCAACAAGGACACTTCCTACCCCTGCTTCTCCCCCCACCACCACCTCCACCTTCAGGCTGCTGATCTTGCTGTCAAGGTAACCTAACATAACCTAACATAACCTAACATAACCTAATCTAACGTAATCTAAACTTAATTCAACTTAACCTAACTTTTAACTCTTGATGTCCAGGTAACTTAACAAAACCTAAACTAACCTTGATGCCTAGGCAACAAAACTTAACCTAACGTAACTTTTAAGTTTATGTAATTTAACTTAACCAAACTTTAACGTCCAGGTAATTCAATTTTCCCAAAGATAACCTTGATGTCCATATAACCTAACCTAACCAAAGATAACCTTAATGCTCATATAACCTAACTTAACCCAACCAAATCTAACCTAACCCAACCAAATCTAACCTAACATAACCTAACCTAAAATAGCACTGATGCCCATATAACCTAACCTAACCTAACCATACTGACCAGGCCACACAGTATTACCTGGACCGGGTGCTAGATGCAGTTGGGGTGGACATGTACAGAAGATTCTATGATCTATATGAAGGCTCGGCTCTCTCTATCTGCATTGATACTACAGGTGAATTCGCTCTCTTTCCTCTCTCTCTCTTTCTCTTGAACAGGTGCTCTCTCTCTCTCTCTCTCTCTCTCTCTCTCTCTCTCTCTCTCTCTTTTACAGGTGCATTCTCTCTCTCTCTCTCTCTCTCTTTTACAGGTGCATTCTCTCTCTCTCTCTTTACAGGTGCATTCTCTCTCTCTCTATTACAGGTGCATCTCTCTCTCTCTCTCTCTCTCTCTCTCTCTCTCTCTCTCTTTTTACGGGTGCACTCTCTCTCTCTCTCTCTCTCTCTCTCTCTCTCTCTCTTATTCCCAAAAGAGAAACATCATTATTGTCATTATATCATCAAATATTATTACACATTATCATTATTATCATTGTTATTAGCATTATCATCACTAATTGCTTATTAATCTCATTATTATCAATATAAACATCATCATCACTGGCATTAGTATCATCTTCACCACCACCATCATAACCATTATTATCACCATCATTATCATTACACATCATAACCATCATCATCATTATCACTGGCATTAGTATCATCTTCACCACCACCATCATAACCATTATTATCACCATCATTATCATTACACATCATAACCATCATCATCATCATCACTGGCATTAGTATCATCCTCACCACCACCATCATAACCATTATTATCACCATCATTATCATTACACATCATAACCATCATCATCATTATCACTGGCATTAGTATCATCTTCACCACCACCATCATAACCATTATTATCACCATCATTATCATTACACATCATAACCATCATCATTATAACAAGCATCACTATCATCATCATCATTGCTCATCACAGCTAAATGTTCTTCAGGGTCTATGGATGATGACATCAGGGCGGTTCAAGAACAAGTCGCTGAGATTGTGGCCAACTCCCACCCTGAACTGTACATCCTGGCACCCTTCAACGACCCAGGTAAGCCAAGTGCCCCTCCGAAACCAGGGTCAGGTCACGTGTCATCTATGTCAGGTCACGTGTCTTCTAGGTCAGGTCACGTGTCCTCTAGGTCAGGTTACGTGTCCTCTAGGTCAGGTCACGTGTCCTCTAGGTCAGGTTACGTGTCTTCTAGGTCAGGTCACGTGTCTTCTAGGTCAGGTCACGTGTCTTCTAGGTCAGGTCACGTGTCTTCTAGGTCAGGTCACGTGTCTTCTAGGTCAGGTCACGTGTCTTCTAGGTCAGGTCACGTGTCTTCTAGGTCAGGTCACATGTCTTCTAGGTCAAATATACTTTACATCAGGTCAATTACATTCTAGGTCACGTCTAATACACTCTATGTAAGGTCAAATACATTCTAGGTCAGGGCACTTGCCTTCTAGGTCAGGTTAAGTGACATTTAGGTTAGTTTGAGTTTGGTTTGGGTTAGGTTAGGTTAGGTTTCGGGCGTGTTAAACTAATCAGGTTTTACCTAGGTGTGATTGGTTAGGTTAAATTTAGGTTAGTTAGGTTAGGTTAGGTTAGAGTTGGAGTTGGATTAGGTTAGGTTAAGTTAAAAAAATCAAGTTAGGACCAACAGGTACAACCAAGTTAGACCAAAGTGAGTCAGATTCTGGTAAGTTAAGACCCCAAGCCTAATTAACCAACCAACGACCACCTGTAACACCTCCTACCTGGTCATCCTGCAGAAGTGGGACCTCTCCTGGTGACGGACAACGCGCAGGAGTTTCTCGATGCTGTCAATGCTCTGGTCCCCGGCGGAGGTGGTGACGAGCCTGAGCTGTTCTGGGGAGGTCTTCAGGTAGGCGGTCCAAGCTGCTCCTCTGAAATATAATTGAAGTTACTTGTCTGTTGAGTGCATTCCTGTCTTGTTTGGTGTACGTCTGGTAACCTAAAAGCAACGCAACTTAACCTAAAGTAACATAACTTAACCTAAAGTACCGTAACTAAACCTAAAGTAAAATAACGTAACCTAAAGTAACGTTACTTAACCTAAAGTAACATCATAACCTTAAGTAATAATGTAACCTAAAGTAACATAACGTAACCTAAAGTAACGTAACTTAACCTAAAGTAACATAACGTAACCTAAAGTAACGTAACTTAACCTAAAGTAACGTAACTTAACTTTAAATAACATAACGTAACCTAAAGTAACATAACTTAACCTAAAGTAACATAACGTAACGTAATTTTACCTAAAGTAACGTAACATAAAGCAACGCAACTTAACCTAAAGTAACCTATAGTAATATAACCTAACTTAAATTAATATAACCTAACCTAAAGTAACATAGCATAACCCAGCCTAACTTAACCTAACCTAAAGTAGTGTGACATAACCCAGCCTAACTTAACCTAACCTAAAGCAGTGTGACATAACCCAGCCTAACTTAACCTAACCTAAAGCAGTGTGACATAACCCAGCCTAACTTAACCTAACCTAAAGCAGTGTGACATAACCCAGCCTAACTTAACCTAACCTAAAGTAGTGTAATGTAACCCAGCCTAACTTAACCTAACCTAAAGTAGTGTAATGTAACCCAGCCTAACTTAACCTAACCTAAAGTAGTGTAATGTAACCCAGCCTAACTTAACCTAACCTAAAGCAGTGTGACATAACCCAGCCTAACTTAACCTAACCTAAAGCAGTGTGACATAACCCAGCCTAACTTAATCTAACTTAAAGCAGTGTGACATAACCCAGCCTAACTTAACCTAACCTAAAGCAGTGTGACATAACCCAGCCTAACTTAATCTAACTTAAAGCAGTGTGACATAACCCAGCCTAACTTAACATAACCTAAAGTAGTGTAACATAACCCAGCCTAACTTAACCTAACCTAAAGTAGTGTAATGTAACCCAGCCTAACTTAACCTAACCTAAAGTAGTGTAATGTAACCCAGCCTAACTTAACCTAACCTGAAGTATCGTAACTTAACCTAAAGTAACGTAACTTAACCTAAAGTAACAATATAACCTAGGGTAACATAACTTAACCTAAAGCAGTGTGACACAAATCCAGCCTAACCTTAAACTAATCCCAAAGCAGTGACAGCAACCCAGCCCAACTTAACTCCAACCCCAAAGCAGTGTGACAACCCAGCCCAACTTAACCCAACCCAAAGTAGAAAGTGACACAACCCAGTCTAATCTCAACTCTGAACCCAAAGTAGTGTAATGTAACCCAGCCTAACTTAACCTAACTAAAGTAGTGTAATGTAACCCAGCCTAACTTAACCTAACCTAAAGCAGTGTAACATAACCCAGCCTAACTTAACCTAACTAAAGTAGTGTAATGTAACCCAGCCTAACTTAACCTAACCTAAAGCAGTGTGACATAACCCAGCCTAACTTAACCTAACCAAAGTAACATAGCATAACCCAGCCTAACTCAACCCAACCTAAAGCAGTGTAACATAACCCAGCCTAACTTAACCTAACCTAAAGCAGTGTAACATAACCCAGCCTAACTTAACCTAACCTAAAGTAACATAGCATAACCCAGCCTAACTTAACCTAACCTAAAGCAGTGTAACATAACCCAGCCTAACTTAACCCAACCTAAAGCAGTGTAACATAACCCAGCCTAACTTAACCTAACCTAAAGTAACATAGCATAACCCAGCCTAACTTAACCTAACCTAAAGCAGTGTAACATAACCCAGCCTAACCTAACCTAACCTAAAGCAGTGTAACATAACCCACCAATCCTAACCTAACCTAAAGTAACATAGCATAACCCAGCCTAACTTAACCTAACCTAAAGCAGTGTAACATAACCCAGCCTAACTTAACCTAACCTAAAGCAGTGTGACATAACCCAGCCTAACTTAAACCTAACCTAAAGTAACATAGCATAACCCAGCCTAACTTAACCTAACCTAAAGCAGTGTACATAACCCAGCCTAACTTAACCTAACCTAGTAACATAGCATAACCCAGCCTAACTTAACCTAACCTCAAAGCAGTGTAACATAACCCAGCCTAACTAACCAACCTAAAGCAGTGTAACATAACCCAGCCTAACTTAACCCAACCCAAAGTAGTGTGACATAACCCAGCCTAACTTAACCCAATCCAAAAGTAGTGTGACATAACCCAGCCTAACTTAACCTAACCTAAAGTAGTGTAACATAACCCAGCCTAACTTAACCTAACCTAAAGCAGTGTAACATAACCCAGCCCAACTTAACCTAACCTAAAGCAGTGTAACATAACCCAGCCTAACTTAACCTAACCTAAAGCAGTGTGACATAACCCAGCCTAACTTAACCTAACCTAAAGCAGTGTGACATAACCCAGCCTAACCTAACCTAACCTAAAGTAACATAGCATAACCAGCCTAACTTAACCTAACTTAAAGCAGTGTAATGCAACCCAGCCTAACTTAACCTAACTAAAGTAGTGTAATGTAACCCAGCCTAACCTTTACCTAACCTAAAGTAGTACATAACCCAGCCTAACTTAACCCAACCTAAAGCAGTGTGACATAACCCAGCCTAACTTAACCCAACCTAAAGTAACATAGCATAACCCAGCCTAACTTAACCTAACCTAAAGCAGTGTAACATAACCCAGCCTAACTTAACCCAACCTAAAGTAAATAGCATAACCCAGCCTAACCTAACTCCAACCTAAAGCAGTGTAACATAACCCAGCCTAATTAACCTAACCTAAAGCAGTGTAACATAACCCAGCCTAACTTAACCCAACCTAAAGTAGTGACATAACCCAGCCTAACTTAACCTAACCTAAAGTAGTGTGACATAACCCAGCCTAACCTAACCTAACCTAAAGTAGTGTAACATAACCCAGCCTAACTTAACCTAACCTAAAGCAGTGTAACATAACCCAGCCCAACTTAACCTAACCTAAAGCAGTGTAATATAACCCAGCCTAACTTAACCTAACCTAAAGCAGTGTGACATAACCCAGCCTAACTTAACCTAACCTAAAGCAGTGTGACATAACCCAGCCTAATTAACCTAACCTAAAGTAACATAGCATAACCCAGCCTAACTTAACCTAACTTAAAGCAGTGTAATGTAACCCAGCCTAACTTAACCTAACTAAAGTAGTGTAATGTAACCCAGCCTAACTTTTACCTAACCCAAAGTAGTGACATAACCCAGCCTAACCTAATCTAACCTAAAGTAGTGAGACATAACCCAGCCCAACTTAACCAAACCTAAAGCAGTGTGACATAACCCAGCCTAACTTAATCTAACCTAAAGTAGTGTGACATAACCCAGCCTAACTTAACCTAACCTAAAGCAGTGTGACATAACCCAGCCTAACTTAACCAAACTTAAAGTAGTGACATAACCCAGCCTAGCATAACCTAACTTAAAGCAGTGTAACATAACCCAGCCTAACCTAACCTAACCTAAAGCAGTGTGACATAACCCAGCCTAATTAACCTAACCTAAAGCAGTGTGACATAACCCAGCCTAACTTAACCTAACCTAAAGCAGTGTGACATAACCCAGCCTAATTAATCTAACCTAAAGCAGTGTGACATAACCCAGCCTAACTTAACCTAACCTAAAGTAACATAGCATAACCCAGCCTAACCTAACCCAACTTAAAGCAGTGTAATGTAACCCAGCCTAACTTAACCTAACTTAAAGTGTAATGTAACCCAGCCAACTTAACCTAACAAAGTAGTGTAATGTAACCCAGCCTAACTTCACTCCCAACCTAAAGCAGTGTAACATAACCCAGCCTAACCTAATCCAACCTAAAGCAGTGTAACATAACCCAGCCTAACTTAACCTAACCTAAAGCAGTGTGACATAACCCAGCCTAACTTAACCAAACCTAAAGCAGTGTAACATAACCCAGCCTAACTTAACCTAACCTAAGCAGTGTGACATAACCCAGCCTAACTTAACCTAACCTAAAGCAGTGTGACATAACCCAGCCTAACTTAACCTAACCCAAAGTAACAGCATAACCCAGCCTAACTTAAACTAACCTAAAGCAGTGTAATACCCAGCCTAACTTAACCAAACCTAAGCAGTGTGACATAACCCAGCCTAACAACCTAACCTAAAGCAGTGTAACATACCAGCCTAACTTAACCTAACCTAGTAGTGTAACATAACCCAGCCTAACTTAACCTAACCTAAAGTAGTGTAACTAACCCTTAACAACCTAAAGCAGTGTGACACAACAGCCTAACTTAACCTAACCAAAGTAACATAACCCGCTAACTTACCTAACCTAAAGCAGTGTAACGTAACCCAGCCTAACTTAACCTAACTTAAAGCAGTGTGACATAACCCAGCCTAACTTAACCTAACTAAAGCAGTGTAATGTAACCCAGCCTAACTTAACTAACCTAAAGCAGTGTAATGTAACCCCAACTTAAAGCAGTGACTAACCCAGCCTACAACCAACCTAAAGCAGTGTAATGTACCCACCACAACCTAAAGCAGTGTGACATAACCCAGCCTAACTAACCTAACCTAAAGCAGTGTAACATAACCCAGCCTAACTTAACCTAACCTAAAGTAGTGTAATGTAACCCAGCCTAACTTAACCTAACCTACCGCAGCTGGCCCTGTCGGTAACCTAACTTAACCTAACCTACCACAGCTGGCCATGTCGGTAACCTAACCCTAACCTACCGCAGCTGGCCCTGTCGGTAACACTAATAACCTAACCTACCACAGCTGGCCTGTCGGTAACCCTAACTTAACCTAACCTACGCAGCTGGCCTGTCGGTAACCTAACTTAACCTAACCTACCGCAGCTGGCCCCTGTCGGAACAACTGAACCTAACCTACGCAGCTGGCCCGTCGGTAACCTAATAACCTAACCTACCGCAGCTGGCCTGTCGGTAACCTAACTTAACCTAACCTACCGCAGCTGGCCTGTGTAACCAATAACCTAACCTACCACACCGCTGTCGGTAACCTAACTTAACCTAACCTACGGCAGCTGGCCATGTCGGTAACCTAACTAACCTAACCTACCACAGCTGGCCCTGTCGGTAACTACTTAACCTAACCTACCACAGCTGGCCCTGTCGGGGCACCAGAGTACGGGGACATCTTCTGCTTCACCGACGCTCACGGCAAAGACGGCATACTCATGGAGTCCCTGATTTCTCTTGCTCTGACCCGCAACAATAAGGTACGTCAAGGTCGACCTCAAATACCTCAAGGTCGACCTCAAATACCTCTATCTCTACCTCAAGGTCGACCTCAAATACCTCTATCTCTACCTCAAGGTCGACCTCAAATACCTCCATCTCTACCTCAAGGTCGACCTCAAATACCTCCATCTCTACCTCAAGGTCGACCTCAAACATATGGGAACCTGCAGATTAATTGTAGAATATAGCAAATTGGTCATACTGTATTACCTTGAATATAAATCCCCTTTTATTACCTAGATAAATCCCCCTTACTACCTAAATAAATTACCATTACCTAGATAAATCCCCCTATATTACCTAGATAAATCCCCCTAATTACCTAGATAAATCCCCCTACATTACCTAGATAAATCCCCCCAATTACCTAAATAAATCCCCCTACCTTGAATATTAATCCCCCAAAGGTAACCACCATCCTTAGCGACCTATTGGGTAAGGAAGGCTCTGAAGGGGACATTATCACAGGCGTCAAAGAATATCAAAGGTTAGCTGATTCGACTGGGGGTCTACTCATCAACACCAATAAATTCGACGTCCACGATATTGTCAACATCATCGGCGGTGGAGTCGAGTCGTCTACGGTGAGGAGGAGACGTAATGTGTTTGTTGACGTCTTGTTGTGTATGGTTAAGATATAGTAATGTTTTTGTTGACGTCTTGTTGTGTATGGTTAAGATATAATGTTTTTGTTGACGTCGTGTTGTGTATGGTTAAGATATAGTAATGTTTTTGTTGACGTCTTGTTGTGTATGGTTAAGATATAATGTTTTTGTTGACGTCTTGTTGTGTATGGTTAAGATATAGTAATGTTTTTGTTGTATATGCGGTAATGAAGATATAATGTTTTTAGTTGGATTCTATATGTTTTTGCATGTGGCTATGGAATATTGTTTCTGTCTTCTATGTCCAGGTAACATATTGTTTTTGTCTTGTATATAGGACTGACATATTGATTTTGTCTTCTACATAGGACTGACACATATAATAATCCAGGTAATTCAAAAGTTAATTGATTTTATGTCACAGGTAAACATCATCAACTTGGTGGGAATATCTGGGGAGAGGTTGAAGGTGCTGCCTGTTGATGATTCCATAGTCGACCTCCAGGTACAGATTACGGGGGCTGTCAACACGGCTGTTATCATTGATGCTAAGGGTGAGTCAACGGTGGGTGGCTTGTGGGTGGCGTGTGGGTGGCTTGAGGGTGGCGTGTGGGTGGCGTGTGGGTGGCTTGAGGGCAAAGCTATTGTTTTTGTTTATCAAATGTCCCTCTCATGTATACTCCTCTATACTGATGTCCCTCTCATGTATACTCCTCTATACTGATGTCCCTCTCATGTATACTCCACTATACCGATGTCCCTCTCATGTGTACTCCTCTATACTGATGTCCCTCTCATGTATACTCCACTATACTGATGTCCCTCTCATGTATACTCCACTATACTGATGTCCCTCTCATGTATACTCCACTATACTGATGTCCCTCTCATGTATACTCCACTATACTGAAGTCCCTCTCATGTATACTCCACTATACTGATGTCCCTCTCATGTATACTCCTCTATACTGATGTCCCTCTAATGTATACTCCTCTATACTGATGTCCCTCTCATGTATACTCCTCTATACTGATGTCCCTCTCATGTATACTCCTCTATTCTGATGTCCCTCTCATGTATACTCCTCTATACTGATGTCCCTCTCATGTATACTCCTCTATTCTGATGTCCCTCTCATGTATACTCCTCTATACTGATGTCCCTCTCATGTATACTCCTCTATACTGATGTCCCTCTCATGTATACTCCTCTATACTGATGTCCCTCTCATGTATACTCCACAATACCGATGTCCTCCTCATGTATACCCCACTATACCGATGTCCCAATTCATGCATACTCCACTATACCGATGTCCCTCTATGCATACTCCACTATACCGATGTCCCTCATGTATACTCCTTTCATACCGATGTCCTCTCATGCACAACACTCCACTATACCGATGTCCTCTCATGTATACCCACAATACCGATGTCCCTCTCATGCATACCCACTATACCGCCGATGTCCCTCTATGTATACCCACTATACCGATGTCCCTCTCATGTATATCCACTATACCGATGTCCTCTCATGTATACTCCACTATACCGATGTCCCTCTCATGTATAATACTCCACTATACCGATGTCCCTCTCATGCATAATTTATACCGATGTCCTCTATGTATACCCACTATACCGATGTCCTCTCTATGTATATCTACAATACCGATGTCCCTCTCTATGCATACTCCACTATACCGATGTCCCTCTCATGCATACTCCACTATACCGATGTCCTCTCATGCATAATTCCACTATACCGATGTCCCTCTCATGCATACCCACAATACCGATGTCCCTCTCATGTATACCAATACCGATGTCCTCCCCATGTATACCCACTATACCGATGTCCCCCTCATGGCTACCCACTATACCGATGTCCCTCTCATGTACCTTCATTCTGATGTCCCTCTCATGTACACTCCACTACACAGATGTCCCTCTCATGTATACTCCTCTATACTGATGTCCCTCTCATGTATACTCCTCTATACTGATGTCCCTCTCATGTATACTCCACTATACCGATGTCCCTCTCATGTATACTCCACTATACCGATGTCCCTCTCATGTATACTCCTCTATACTGATGTCCCTCTCATGTATACTCCTCTATACTGATGTCCCTCTCATGTATACTCCTCTATACTGATGTCCCTCTCATGTATACTCCTCTATACTGATGTCCCCCTATGTATACCTCTATACTGATGTCCCTCTCAGTATAATTCTTCATACTGATGTCCCTCTCTATGTATACCCTATATACTGATGTCCCTCTCTATGTATACTCCACTATTCTGATGTCCTCCTCATGTATAATTCTCTATACTGATGTCCCTCTCATGTATACTCCTCTATTCTGATGTCCCTCTCATGTATACTCCACTATTCTGATGTCCCTCTCATGTATACTCCACTATTCTGGTGTCCCTCTCATGTATACTCCTCTATACTGATGTCCCTCTCATGTATACTCCTCTATTCTGATGTCCCTCTCATGTATACTCCTCTATACTGATGTCCCTCTCATGTATACTCCACTATTCTGATGTCCCTCTCATGTATACTCCTCTATACTGATGTCCCTCTCATGTATACTCCTCTATTCTGATGTCCCTCTCATGTATACTCCACTATTCTGATGTCCCTCTCATGTATACTCCACTATTCTGATGTCCCTCTCATGTATACTCCTCTATACTGATGTCCCTCTCATGTATACTCCTCTATTCTGATGTCCCTCTCATGTATACTCCCTCATTCTGATGTCCCTCTATGTATACCCACTATTCTGATGTCCTCTCATGTATAATACCCACTATTCTGATGTCCCTCTATGCATAATTTCATACTGATGTCCCTCTCATGTATACTCCACTCATTCTGATGTCCCTCTCATGTACACTCCACTATTCTGATGTCCCTCTCAAGGTATGCTCCTCTATACTGATGTCCCTCCTCATGGTATTTCATTCTGATGTCCCTCTCATGTACCCACTATTCTGATGTCCCTCTCATGTATACCCACTATTCTGGTGTCCCTCCTCATGTATACCTCTATACTGATGTCTCCTCATGTATACCTCTATTCTGATGTCCCTCTCTATGTATAATAACGCACTATTCTGATGTCCCTCTCATGTATAATACCCACTATTCTGATGTCCTCTCATGTATACTCTCATACCATGTCCCTCTCTATGCATAATTCACTATACCGATGTCCCTCTCTATGTATAATTCTCTCTACCGGATGCCCTCTCATGTATACCTCTATACTGATGTCCTCTCCTCATGTATACTCCACTATACCGATGTCCCTCTCATGTATACTCCCATATACAAAAGCCATTCTTGTATGTATACTCTCAATAGGAAGAATTAAGCGAGTGTTGATCTATCCACAGTGAACGACACAGGTTGGATCTATCCACAGGAACGATACAGTGTTGATCTATTCACAGGAACGACACAGTGTTGATCTATCCACAGGAACGACACAGTGTTGATCTATCCACAGGAACGACACAGTGTTGATCTATCCACAGGAACGACACAGTGTTGATCTATCCACAGGAACGACACAATGTTGATCTATCCACAGGAACGACACAGTGTTGATCTATCCACAGGAACGACACAGTGTTGATCTATCCACAGGAACGACACAGTGTTGATCTATCCACAGTAACGACACAGTGTTGATCTATCCACAGTAACGACACAGTGTTGATCTATCCACAGGAACGACACAATGTTATTCTATCCACAGGAACGACACAATTAGATCTATCCAGTAGGAACAAATTACAGATATATTAATCTAAATATTTCCCCACAGGAATAACTTACAACCTGATGGATAAAGCGTCCCTGGAGGCGGCCGACAATGTAGAGGTGGTCTCCTACACAAACACCTTCAGGGCCATCAAGTGGACGTCTCCGAGCTACGGGCAGTGGAACCTCACTACCAACGGCCCGACCTCCTACAGCGTGGAGGTCTTCGCCACCTCTCCACTCGACTTCCTGGCCGAGTTCTCCGTGCTCGACCCCTCGCCCCCACACCCTCATTACCGCCACGTCACCGGTCGACCTCTGATGAGTGAGTGTGTTGATCGTCTCACTCATACTCACGTCCACTAATACTCAGTTATGAGAATATTCTTCACTTGACTCATATTACTCATCATTTCACCAACAATACTCATCATTTCACCAACATAACTCATCATTTCACCAACAATACTCATCATTTCACCAACAATACTCATCATTTCACCAACAATACTCATCATTTCACCAACATTACTCATTCACCAATTAACACCACTATTCACCACACCATCATTTCACCAACAATACCTCAATCATTCTCACCAACATTACTCACCATCACCAACAACACCACTCATTCTCACCAACAATACCATCATTTCACCAACAATACTCATCATTTCACCAACATTACTCATCATTTCACCAACATTACCTCATCATTTCACCAACAATACTCCACCATTTCACCCACCATAACTCATCATTTCACCAACAATACTCATCATTTCACCAACATTACTCACCATCACCAACAATACTCATCATTTCACCAACAATACTCATCATTTCACCAACATTACTCACCATCACCAACAATACTCATCATTTCACCAACATTACTCATCATTTCACCAACATTACTCATCATTTCACCAACAATACTCACCATCACCAACAGACACCGTGTACTACCTGGAGCTGACACTGGTTGGGTACCTAGAGGGCCACGTGGACGATCTTGATTCGATTTACTTCCTCGATATGGTAAGTTAATTAAACCACCTGAAGATTAGACCCCCAGCTTGTTTTGCCTGAAGATTAGACCCCCAGCTTATTTTGCCTGAAGATTAGACACCCCAGCTTGTTTTGCCTGAACATTAGACCCCCCAGCTTGTTTTGCCTGAAGATTAGACACCCCAGCTTGTTTTGCCTGAAGATTAGACACCCCAGCTTGTTTTGCCTGAAGATTAGACACCCCAGCTTGTTTTGCTCGGAAGATTAGATACTCCCAGCTTATTTTGCCTGAAGATTAGACCCCCAGCTTGTTTTGCCTGGAAGATTAGACACTTCTTGTATTGTTTTTGCCTGAAGATTAGACACCCCAGCTTGTTTTGCCTGGAAGATTAGACCCCAGCTTATTTTGCCTGAAGATAGACCCCCCAGCTTGTTTGCCTGAAGATTAGACACCCCAGCTTGTTTTTGCTCTGGAAGATTAGACCCCAGCTTGTTTTGCCTAAGATTAGACACTTCAGCCTTCTTATTTTTGCCTTGAAGACAGACACCACAGCTTGTTTTGCTCGAAGATTAGACCCCCAGCTTGTTTTGCCTGAAGATTAGACCCCCAGCTTATTTTGCCTGAAGATTAGACACCCCAGCTTGTTTTGCCTGAACATTAGACCCCCCAGCTTGTTTTGCCTGAAGATTAGACACCCCAGCTTGTTTTGCCTGAAGATTAGACACCCCAGCTTGTTTTGCCTGAAGATTAGACACCCCAGCTTAATTCACTTCAAAATTAACCACCCTAATGTTAATATATTCTAATTTAATTAAACTTTATCCATCATGCTATCCACCCTTCACCTACCCTCCCATACCTAGCCATCATCAACCACCTTCTCTCACCTATCCACCTACCCTCACACACCTAGCCATCATCAACCACCTTCTTTCACCTATCCACCTACCCTCACACACCTAGCCATCATCAACCACCTTCTCTCACCTATCCACCTCCCACCTACCCTCACACACCTAGACATCATCAACCACCTTCTCTCACCTATCCACCTACCCTCACACACCTAGCCATCATCAACCACCTTCTCTCACCTATCCACCTCCCATCTACCCTGGACAGAAAGGGTACGAACTACGAAACATCATTTACAGCGGCAACGTCAGCGATCACATGTACATCCGCACCGAGCCGTTACCTGAGGAGTCATTCTTCGTGTGCATTACCGGCCACCTCAAGACAGGTATAGGGGGGGGGGTAGGTGTGGTAAGGTAAGGTCACTTCAGGTCAGGTAGGGTATAGTCAGGTAAGGATAGCTCAGTTGGGTAGGGCAAGGTAAGATAAGGTCAGATTAGGTTACATCACGTTGGTTAGGTTAGAATATATACAACAGCTGGGTCAATACAGGTCAAAAAATAGGTCACATACAAGTAAAAAACACGTCACGTACAGGTCATATACAGGTCAAAAAGAGGTCACATACAGGACAAAAATAAGTCATATGTCAAAAAAGGTCATATACAGGTCAAAAACAGGTCACATACAGGTCACACACATATATATACTCAACTGGGAACTGTAACAGGTTTTCGGCCGAGTGAACCCAACCAAACCCATCCATCGAAAGTGAATGGACGTTGGGACCCATAAATTGTTCCCCAAACATGCAGGAGGTGGAGATAAGACCCATAATCTCAAACAAGACCCCATAAATATAAACAAGACCCCATAATTACAAACAAGATCCCATAAATACAAACAAGACCCCATAAATACAAACAAGACCCCATAAATACAAACAAGACCCCATAAATACAAACAAGACCCCCATAAATACAAACAAGACCCCATAAATACAAACAAGACCCCATAAATATAAACAAGACCCCATAAATATAAAACAAGACCCCATAAATACAAACAAGACCCCATAAATACAAACAAGACCCATAAACACAAACAAGACCCATAAATACAAACAAGACCCCATAAATACAAACAAGACCCATAAATACAAACAAGACCCCATAAACACAAACAAGATCCCATAAATACAAACAAGACCCTATAAATACAAACAAGACCCCCATAAATACAAACAAGACCTCATAAATACAAACAAGACCCCATAAATATATACAAGACCCCATAAATAGAAAATACCCCTAAATACAAACAAGACCCCATAAGTAAAAACAAGACCCCATAAATACAAACAAGACCCCATAAATACAAACAAGACCCCATAAATATAAACAATACCCCATAAATACAAAACAAGACCCTATAATTAAAACAAGACCCCATAAATACAAACAATAATCTATAAATACAAACAAGACCCCATAATTACAAACAAGACCCCATAAATACAAACAAGACCATAATCACAAACAAGACCCCATAAATACAAACAAGACCCCATAAATACAAACAAGACCCTATAAAATAAATGACCCCATAAATACAAACAAGACCCCATAAATACAAACAAGACCCCATAAATACAAACAAGACCATAAATACAAACAAGACCCTATAAATACAAACAAGACCCCATAAATACAAACAAGACCCCATAAATACAAAACAAGACCCTATAAATACAAAACAAGACCCCATAAATACAAAATACAAACAAGACCCTAAATAAATATAAACAAGACCCCATAAATACAAACAAGACCCCATAAATACAAACAAGACCCCATAAATACAAACAAGACCCCATAAATATAAACGAGACCCCATAAATACAAACAAGACCCCATAAATATAAACAAGACCCCATAATTAAAAAAGATCCATAAATACAACAAGACCCATAAATATAAACAAGACCCATAATAAACAAGACCCCATAAATACAAACAATACCCATAAATACAAACAAGACCCCATAAATATAAACAAGACCTAATAAATACAAACAAGACCTAAATACAAAAAGACCCTATACAAACAAGACCCATAAATACAAACAAGACCCCAAAAATATAAACAAGACCCCATAAATACAAACAAGACCCCATAAATACAAACAAGACCCCATAAATATAACGAGACCCCATAAATACAAACAAGACCCCATAAATATAAACAAGACCCCATATTACAAACAAGATCCCATAAATACAAACAAGACTTATAAATAAAACAAGACCCCATAAATATATACAAGACCCCATAAATACAAACAAGACCCCATAAATACAAACAAGACCCCATAAATACAAACAAGACCCCATAACCTGTTCCTCCCCCGACAGGTAAGCAATACGAGAGGGTCCAGGTGGTCTTGGTAACGCCGGTGGAGACGAGCGTCGAGGTGTGGGCCTGAGGACCTCAGCCCGGCCAGGGGAGACAGCCAAGCCGTTCATCGTGCGAAACTTTGGCCTCGAGTCTTACTTCGGCATTACTGGGACTGATGATCTTGGCTTCCTTACCTCCGTCAACCCCAAGAGGTATAGCCCCTCCTCCCTCACTCACCCTTTCTCCCTCCCTCTCCTCCAACATCACCTCCCTCACTCACCCTTTCTCCCTCCCTCTCTCCAAATCACCTCCTGCACACCCCTCCTCCTCTCCTCCAACATCACCTCCCTCACTCACCTCTTCCCCTCCCTCCTCCTCCAACACCACCTCCCTCACCACCCCTCCTCCTCCAACACCTCCTCCTTCACTACCCTCCTCCACCAACACCACCTCCTCACCTCACCCCTCCCTCCTCCAACATCACTTCCCTCACTACCCTCCTCCTCCAACACCACCTCCCTCACTACCTCCTCCAACCTACCTCCCCTCACCACCCTCCTCCACCTCACCACCCTCCACTACCCCTCCTCCCTCCAACACCACCTCCTCACTACCACTTCTCCTCCCACCACCTCCCCTCCTACCCTCCTCCTCCAACACCACCTCCTCACTACCCTCCTCCTCCAACACCACCTCCCTCACTACCCTCCTCCTCCAACACCACCTCCCTCACTACCCCTCCTCCTCCAACACCACCTCCTCACCACCCTCCTCCACCAACACCACCTCCCCACTACCCTCCTCCTCCAACACCACCTCCTCACTACCCCTCTCCCTCCAACACCACCTCCCTCACCACCCCTCCTCCTCCAACACCACCTCCCTACTACCCCTCCTCCACCACCTCCCTCACCACCCCTTCCTCCACCACCTCCCTACTACCCTCCTCCTCCAACACCACCCTCCCTCACTACCCTCCTCCTCCAACACCACCTCCCTCACTACCCCTCCTCCCTCCAACACCACCTCCCTCACTACCCCTCCCTCCACCAACACCACCTCCTCACTCACCCTCCTCCACCAACACCACCTCCCTCACCACCCTCCTCCACCAACACCACCTCCCTACTACCCCCTCCTACTCCAACACCACCTCCTTCCCTACCCCTCCTCCTCCCAACAACAACATCCCTTGATAAGCTGTTGCTTATCCGATTCTCACCTCCAACACCTGTCTCACTCCCACCATAACACCTCCAACACCTGTCTCCTCCCACCACCAGAACGTACCTGGGGACAAACGTGACAGTAGAGGTGGCATTTCACCGTGCTATAGACGCTCTGCCAGGTCAGGTTAGCACAGTCATCATCACAGCTCAGAGTGAGACCCAAGTTCACTCAGTTAACAGCACATCAACTTCAGCAATCGTCTTGGCATCTGTAAGTAAATATAAGCTAATGTACTTTAATTCACAACAAATGTAAATAGAAATAGTAAATATAATCCATGGTAATTATTGTACATCATGGTAATCATGGTTTTAGAGTGTTAGGTAATTTTGAGACATGTAAAGTAGGCCTTTCAGTATTATGTATTTGATTGACCATTAGCACTATAAGTTATCAACACAGTGTAACTATGACCATCCACCACTAACTCCCAAGCTAACGACCACCCAGCTAACTTGACCACCGAACCACCATCCCACCAGCTAACATGACCATCCCAACAGCTAACTATAACCACCCCACCAGCTAACTATGACCATCCCACCAACTAACTATGACCATCCCACCACTAACATGACTTAAATACGTGGCCATCCACCAACACACCATCCCACCAACTAACTCAGACCATCCCACCAACTAACAATAAACATCCCACCAAACAACTATGACCATCCACCACCCCACCCACCAAAACACCATCACCAACTCAACAAACATCCACCAATAACTATGCATCCACACACCAACTATGACCATCCCACCAACTAACAACAAACATCCCACCCAACCAACCAGTCATCCCACCAGCTAACTATGACCATCCAACAACAGACCATCCCACCAACAACCACCAACTCATGACCATCCCAACTAACTATGACCATCCCACCAACTAACTATGACCATCCCACCAACTAACTGACCATCACCAACTAACTACATGACCATCCCACCAACAACTGCCAGCCATCCCACCAACTACCATGACCATCCCACCAACTAACTGACCATCACCAACTAACAACAAACATCCCACCAACTAACTATGACCATCCCACCCAACTCCAGCCATCCCAACTAACTACATGACCATCCCACCAACTAACTATGACCATCCCACCAACCAACTAACACCCACCCACAACACAAACCACCAACTGCATGACCATCCCACCAACCAACTATGACCATCCCCCAGCTAACAACAAACATCCACCAATAACTATGACCATCCCACCAACCGCTATGACCATCCACCAACCTGACCATCACCAACCGGACCATCACCAACTAACAACAAACATCCACCAACCAACTATGACCATCCACCACATCCCACCGCCAACTATGACCATCCCACCAACTAACTATGACCATCACCAGCTCACTCATGACCATCCCACCAACTAACAGACCATCCACCAACCTTATGACCATCCCACCCTAACTATGACCATCCCACCAACTATGACCATCCCACCAACAACTGACCATCACCAACTAACAACAAACATCCCGCAACTATGACACCACAGCTAACTATGACCATCCCCAACCCAACGCGACCATCACCAACTAACTATGACCATCACCAACTAACAACAAACATCCCCAACTAACTGACCATCCCACCAACCAACTTAATGCATCCCCCAACTAACACCCACCCAACACCACCACCACACCACCACAACTATGACCATCACCAACTAACTTGACCATCCCACCCCAACAACAAACGTCACCAACTAACCCATCCCACCAGCTACTTCACTGACCATCCCACCAACTAACTATGACCATCCCACCAACTAACAACAAACATCCCACCAACTAACTATGACCATCCCACCAACCAACTGACCATCCCACCAACTAACCATGACCATCCCACCAACCAACAACAAACATCCCACCAACCAACCATGACCATCCCACCAACCAACTATGACCATCCCACCAACTAACTATGACCATCCCACCAACCAACTATGACCATCCCACCAGCCAACTATGACCATCCCACCAACCAACTATGACCATCCCACCAACCAACTAATGACCATCCCACCAACCAACTAAGACCATCCCACAAACCAACAACCAAACATCCCACCAACCAACCATGACCATCCCACCAACCAACTATAAACCATCCCACCAACCAACTATGACCATCCCACCAACTAACTATAACCATCCCACCAACCAACCATGACCATCCCACCAACTAACTATGACCATCCCAACCAACAACAAACATCCCACCAACTAACTATGACCATCCCACCAACCAACTATGACCATCCCACCAACCAACTATGACCATCCCACCAACTAACTATGACCATCCCACCAGCCAACCATGACCATCCCACCAACCAACTATGACCATCCCACCAACCAACTAAGACCATCCCACCAACCAACCATGACCATCCCACCAACCAACTATGACCATCCCACCAACCAACTATGACCATCCCACCAACCAACCATGACCATCCCACCAACCAACTATGACCATCCCACCAACCAACTATGACCATCCCACCAACC